>NW_008657386.1:23118-27074 GCF_000695815.1 Acanthisitta chloris | reverse complement strand
GGATAGGGTGTTGGGGAAGAAAAACCAAAAGGTTATAACTATTTTCCCAGACACCTCTAATTCTATTCTGACTCCAAGTGAGTCTAATGGGCCAGGTGCTTCCAAGCCCTTTGGAGCCCTAAAGTCCCTGGCGCAAGTTCCTCCTCTACCACTCAGCTGAGGTAAGAGAAGCCTACACAGGAAGGAGTGTTCTTTCTTGGATAGAAATAGTTCTGAGGTGAAGCTACCTGGGAAATATCACCTACATAACCCACTGTTTCAAAATCCCTACAGGAAAATATTTTACTGTGTTTAGAAGGCCCTTCTCTTCCTGAACAGCCTTGGGTCTACACAATTGCTGGGATGTATCAACAATTTTCTACCACAGCACTTAGGAAAACCTCTCCTCTGAAGCCATGATATGTCACTGCTGTGCCTCATGAGCTCTGTAGACATTAATTCAAACAGTTTTGGAGATAAATGTGTGAGTAGAGGTTAATGTTTTGAAAATTTGAGTTATAACAAAATTTTTTACAGAACTTTGCTGCTATATGAAGTTTCAAATATTGTTTTATTTTTTTTTAGTCCTGATTTTAGATGAAAAAATGTGGAACTTTTTCAAAAGCCCACAGGACAAAAAGTCCTGTCTGCTGTCAGCTCTGCTTGAAGGTTGTCTAAAGGTCGGACTGTTTGTCTGGCACCAGGCTCTTAGTAAGCAACCAGAATCACCATTTTCTTTCACTCGTCACAGAAAAGTTCATACCTTTATGAAGTTCCAGTCATTTAAGATATTGCTCTAAGAAAGAAGGGATGTATCAGCTAAATTTCAACCAGCTCAGTGAAATAGCCGCCAACATTTGAGTTGGATAAAAATCTTAGGACATAAACAGCAATGAAGGCAGAAGGCCAAAACAAGATTTAAAAGGCTTTTGAATTCTATCCAGACAAGATCAGGAGAAATTAAAATTATTTTCTAAGAGCTGGCTCCTGACAGGTATATTTTAAAGTAGTCTTTCCTGAAACCTTCCCTTCCATGCTTCAATCTCTCACAGCTTGGCTGTAAGTATGGTTAATGAGGTTTTGGAAAGAAAATCTTTAGGAATATAATCTACCTTCTTTCCTTATGTAACATTCCTGTCACCTTGTATCTAAGTTCTTCACAGACACTGTTAAGTTTATGCTGTCTCAGTCCCTTCCTTTGCCCTCTGTGAGCTGAGGAGTTAGGCTTTCTCAGTTTTCCAGCAGGAGCTGTGAAAATCTTCTTCTGGCAAAGATCAAGACTCTTGTCTGTTTTCTGCAGCTACCTTCACTTACAGAGGGCTTTCCTTCTCTCTCTCTCCTTCCCTTCCTGTTTTTGGCTGTGGTGGAAAAGTTTGACTTCCCCTCTAAGTCTTTCCTCCTTCCCTTTCCCATTCTTTATCTTCCACACAACACTGTAGTTGATACTTCTTCTCCCCTCTACTCATCTTGCCATCTCTTATCCCTCCAACTCTTTTCCATCAGCCTGCCCTTCTAATTTAGCTCTGGATTCTCTTGGTTCTTTTCATCACCAATTTTTCATCTCAGACTTCAGCCTCAGTATTAATGACCTTGTTGATTTGCAGCTTCATGTGTTTTTCCCTCATGTTTTCATAACACTTGTAGTTCCTACATAACTTTGCTTGCACATGGAAAGAAATGTTCACTTTACTTCCTTCCCTTTTCTTCTTCTTAGCCAAATACAGCTCTCAGCCAAATACTCTGATATTTCCCCTTCTCATACAGCACACCTGCATTAATGGTTCATCTGCTTATCCTGATCTCCCCCTTGCTTTTGGTTCCCTTCCTACCACTGACATGGTCCTTCACACAGGAAGAGAAGGGGCAGCGCAAGCATGTTACCAAGTGGAGACCAGTGTGTTCAAGATACATTGGTAGTTGTCATCTCTACATTGCCTAGCACAGTCTTCCTCAAATACTCAGTACTGCCATAGCAACTGCGACAGCTGGGAGAGATTCTATGAGTAGTAGGAGAAGAGGATTCAACATGGAGACTCACTGCAGTATGCAGCATACTGGGATCAAGGGAAAGGAGTGAAAGAAGGGACTGGCCATTTTGCTACCTTTGCTTTCCCAGACTTGATTTCTACCTCCATATATAAGCTTGCCAATTCATCTCTAGAGAAAATTATAAATGAATACTTTGAAATTTTTATTCCTTTTTATTGGCCTTGTCTTCCATCTTACATGTAAGTCGTCTCATTTAATCTCTTCTCTGAGTATACTATCTGCCGCAGGCGCTTCATTTCATGACAAATTCTTATATGACCTCTCTATAGCTTACTCCTCAGCATCTTAGTCTCTTCTGATGACTCTTTCACAATAAGTCTTATCTTAGGAAAGAAAAATTAAAATCTTGACTCTGCTTCTCCAATTCCTACTCTCCCATTATCCTCCTTTTCACCTTCAGCTTTTTTGAATATGCTTCTTCCAGTCAACACCTAGAAGAAGTGTGTTCTTTTCTCCATTTCTACCCTAGACTCTTTCCAATATTTCCTCTAGCCATCCACAGGAAAAAGAGAAAAACTACCTTAGCGTTCTCATAACGGTCAAAGATTTTGCCCTCTGGGTCTCTAAGGTAACTTCAACATAGCTAAAACCTTATTCTCCTTTGGTTATATGTCTCTCATCTCCTCAGTCTTCCCCTTTTTGTCTAGAAACTTCTCATTTTTGAGAGACTACAAATCTCTAAGATTCTACCTCAGATCACCTTTCTTCATCCTTCTTCCTTAAGTAATCCTAGACACATCAATTTTTATGGTATTTATGCTGTTTCTCAAAACAACCTGAGATGCAGATTTTTACTCTTATTACCACCATTGATGCTGCTGTATTGGTGCTTGAATGTAAATTGAACTCTTTTGATAATCCACATTCAGACTGATTTTCTGTGGTAATGCAAGAATATAATAGAACTAAACCAGAAGCAATATTCCTGATTTCTCTTGTTCTCTTCTTGTTTCTTCAAACCGTTGTCCACACAGACAGTACTCTGGATGCACAGAATTCATTAATTAACTGCAAAATCTAGTTTATGGCTCTTTATTTTCAGTGTGCCTGTTTTTTTATCTTGTATATGTCTTACTCTCTGGAAATACCTCATTCCTTGTACAAATATCTCACTACTAGGTTAAGGTCTTGCTCCTCTTTGATCTTCCTATGGCACTAGGAGTACTGAAATGCTTGGAAGTTAATAGCTAATCATTGATTTAAGTGGGAAGTGAGAAACCTGAATATTTTATCGGATCTGGGCCATGGTCCATCCTTAGGGAGCTTTTATCTGTGTAAACTCAGAGCATCTGCATAGCATGCAAAGGTATCTGGGTCTGCTTGAGAGATCTACAATACAAGTACTGACAGACAATATCTAGTTTCATATTATATGAATAGAGAAGGAGAAGACAGGTCAACTCTGCTCTCTCAAGAGTTTTTCTTCATCTTTGGAGTAAATACCAGACTTCCTCCATTACCCCAGGGTGTCAGAGACTGATGCAGTCCCTGTGACTCTCGAAATGACCCAAGCATTTGGCACTGACACCTAATGGAGCAGTCTTCTATAACCCCTACCTTGGAGGTCCCACTCATGTCTAGGGCAGGGTGTGCAGATTACAGTAGCCGGGGGCCTACTTCTCAGACACACTGAAGCTGGTGATAAGATATTTATACTGTGCCTGATAGAAATCCTAAATTCATCTGGAAATGCAGCATCTCCATCAGTAAAATCTACCATTTGCACCCTGGATGAGAGGCTGGAACATGATGAGATTTTGCTCTGCAGTTTGCTGGAGAGTGCCCTGACCACCACACTTTATCCTAGCTTTGACTATATGGGTAGGAGAGCACAGCCCGCCCTTGACCAATCTCAGGTTGTGCCACTGTACAGAACTTAAAGCCTTCTTCACAAGTGGATACCCATAAACAGAACAGGCAAGAAGGAT
>NW_008657386.1:15386-23096 GCF_000695815.1 Acanthisitta chloris | reverse complement strand
TAATTCTTGTTTACCATGTAATGGTAAACATTTGACCCTGTCCTGCATGACATCCTTATCTCTAAATTGGAGACACATGGATTCAATAGATGAACCACTTGTTGGATAAAGAACTGGCTGGACAGTTGCAGACAGGGAGTTGTGGTCAGTGGCTCATAGCCATGTGGAGGCCAGTGACATGTAGTGTCCCTCAGGAGTTGGTGATGGGGCTAGCACTGTTCAACATCTTTTTGGCAACATAGACAGTGGGATCAAGTGCACCCCTAGCAAGTTTGCTGACAACAGCAAGCTGTGTGGTGCAGTTGACATGCTGGAGGGAAGTGAAGCCATCCTGAGAGACCTTGACACATTTGAGAGGTGAGTCAATGCAAACCCCATGAAGTTCCACAAAGTGAAGTGCAAGGTCCAGCATCTGGGTTATGGCAATCCTAGGCACACCTGCAGGTTGGATGGGGAAGTAATTGAGACCAGCAATGAGGAGAAAGACTTGGGCATGATGGTAGATGAGAAACTCACCATTAGCCAGCAGTGTGTGCTCACAGCCCAGAAAGCCAATCAAATTCTGTGTTGCATCAAAAGGAGTGTGGCCAGCAGGTTGAAGGAGGTGATTCTCTCCTACTCTGCTCTTGTGAGACTCTACCTGGAGTATGGCATACAGTTCTGATGCTTTCAGCATAAGAAGGGTATGGAACTGTTGGAGTAAGTCCAGAGGAGGCCACAAAGTTGGTAAGAGGACTGGAGCATCTCTCCTATGAAGACAGGCTGAGGAATTTGGGGTTGTTTAGCCTGAAGAAGAGAAGGTTGCATGGAGACCTCATAGCAGCCTTCCAGTATCTGAAGGGGCTACACGGAAGCCAGAGAGGAACTCTTTGTTAGGAACTTCAGTGATAGGACAAGGGGTAATGAGTACAAATTGAAAGAGGGGAAATTTAGATTAGATATCGGGGAAAAGATTTTTACTGTGAGGTTGGTGAAACACTGGAACAGGTTGCCCAGGGAGATAGTAGATGTCCCAACCCTGGCAGTGTTCAAAGCCAGGTTGGATAAGGCTTTGAGCAATCTGGTCTAGTGGAAGGTGTCCCTGCTCATGGCAGGGGGCTTGGGACTAGATGACCTTTATGTTCCATTCCAACCCCTTAACACTCTATGATCCTATGATTCATTCTATGTAGTGACCTAAGGCAAAAAGCCCAAGCTGAACCTTTTTAAGCCTTTCAGTCCTTCATGAGGACATGAGGACCTAAAAGCATGGGTCCAACAGGTACTTTAGGTTGGAAGAGTCAGATTTCAAGAGCATTTTGGTTTGGGGAAGCTTGTGCACAGAAGGCAATTTACAGCACTCAGGGGACCCAATGCTCACTTCCCTTGGGAACACTCACCCCAAGCTAGCAGAAAATTTAAGGGCAGCTGATTCTGCTGTTGAAGCAAGCTATTGAGCACATGATACACTTTCTATGCAGGTCTGCACTACAGTGAAGTGCAGTGCAGGGACACCCAGGACAGTAGCAGGACTAGAGTGGACAAACTGAAGTAACTGCAAAAAATGTTTTACAAAATCTCCAGTAGACATGCTCTAAAGGTGAAAACCACAGGGATGAAAACTCTAGAAGAACCAGTTAATACAAGGCAAGTAACAGCATTTCAGCTGCTGGGTGTCTTGGTTGAATTTCTGTTTTTGTTTCTACTTTACAGCTGAAGACATCTTTCATAAAATCCCTTCTCACAACATACACCAGATTTGCAGCATCCCATACATGTGGTTAGTTCTGGCAAGATGACAACAGGATTCTAGTGGCAATAATTTCACATAAAAACAAAAAGAGTAATCCAGTGTCTTAATGTAATATTTGTGATACTATTTATTTTGAGATTACCATAACATTTCACAAAATCCTGATTTATATTTATAATATTTTCTCTTTTTAAAAATCTTTTATATGTGATTTATATTTTGTCAGTTTTATCACAGCTTTATTGTACAATAGAAGCATTTTATATTTCAATTTGTGCCAACATTCAACATTATTTATTTGTTATATTTTTGTGGGGGTTTTTTTAATGAAAGTAATAAAAACTTCAAACATTGAAGAATATCAGGAAAACCCTTTCTCCATGTTTCACTGCTCAGAGTGGATTTTTGCAGTGTTCAATGCATTAGCAGTATCTACAGAGCATTAGGTCTCATTCTGTATGTACTGGAGTTTCTGTAATTCTAGGTCATGTGGTGAAACTTCACTGATGACTTGGAATCGCCAGGATCTGAGGTTTCTAATGTGTGTGCCTTCAGTTACACATTTCAGGACTTACTTTGGTGCCTGCCTCAGTTAGTTTGGTCCCTAGAGCATCAGAAGTGCAAATGAAGCTAGTAAGAGCTTTTGACGGTCAGCAGCTCTGAAATCCCTGCATTGTTTAGACTTCAAGTGCCAGGTTGGACTCAAAAAACAAAGCTTAGAAACAAAAGTTACTCCTGCGACAGCATCATATTCTTCCTCAAGGCATCTTCCCAGAGAAAGATTCAAATGTCATATAAAGTAGTTCCATAAGGGATGGACTCAAACTCCCTTTACATATGCAGAGGAGAAATCGCTTTATTCCATTCTTCTAGTTTAAAAGTGGAGATTTCTTCTTCACCTCAGAAAATATCATCACCCACCTGTTTCTCTCCATGTGCTTTGTACTCCTTTAAAATTCAGCAAGAAGGAGCAGAGGTAGAGACTGGAAAGAATCTGTCCTGAGACAGAGGCAGAAGGGTGGGAGGTAAGACTTTTTTATTCTCTGGCCTATCAAACAGCTGCAAATTCAAGAAAATGCACAGAAACAAAAAGTCTTTGGGAAAATGCTATGAATAGATTATCTCAGAAAGTAAATTTGAAACTATTTTCAATAACTAGGACCATGAAGCATCAAATATACAGGACCTTCCTAGGTTCCGCAGAGAAGGTTAAGCATCTACATTCTACACAGCAATGCGCACTACCAACAACCTTTGACAAACCCTGCCAACAGAGTGAAAAAGTCATGTCACTCCTATGTTCATAGCAGCCTCTTAAAACAGTGCAATAAAAATAACTGGCAAAGAATAGCTGGATAGGTAAATAGACAGATGGATGTCTCATGTCTGTAGAATTAATTACAAATTTGGATAAAGAAGGTGCTCTTAGAGGTGGCTTCATATTCTCCAAGCCAACATGCCCAAAGGAGAAAATATTTTCTCCTTTCTGCTTACTAAAAATCACCCACCAAACCATTTAACCAACCAAACAAAAAAACCCTACCTTTTATTTATTCCTTCAGGAACACATAAAGCCAACTTCTGCTCAGAGGCAAGCCAAATGCAGTTAAGCAATGTGTATAATATGAAGGAAAAAAATGCAGCTCTCTTTATGTTGGCATAATTAATATTGTCTATTAACTAGGACAGTAATATCATCAGGAAAATATGAGGCAGAATCTCTAATACAACAAACAATAACTTGTGGAAATGAGCCACAGGTGAGAGATGAGAAAACAAAATCCAAACAGTGAATATAATATTTAATGCCCAAATTTACATCTTATAGTGTTGGAAAAAAAATCACAGTTATTAGCATGAAAAGCTCAAGGAAGACAATGACAGCAAGATGACACGTGACCCTCAGGAGTCTCATACTAGGGTTTGCATTTTAATGCTTTAGAACACATACTTGCATAAGACCCAAGGAATCTATGTACTGGTAATGGAGTTTTATGTGATGAAAGGCAAGTAGACCAGTGATGATCTATTAAGAAGTGCTGCAGAAAGGCATTTAGTGGAGATCCGATAAAAGTCTCCACTTTAAATCCCTCACATTCAATGGAGCAGAGAAACAGTCCCTTTGCTGGTGGCAGCAAAGCACTGGCAATGTTGAAGAAGTCAAGTAGTCATTCATCACTGTGGCATGGGACAAGTTGCACAAAGGATCTGAAAAGCCCTCCAAAGCACCCTGAACCCAGGCAGTAATTATGTCAAGCGTTTGACCCACTGAAACCATTGTTAACCTGTAACAGAGGCATGGTTGTACAGCCAAGCATTCACAGAGTTAGTCATGTTTAAACAGCTTCCAGTAAAGATGACACAGGCCTATTGGAGGAATTTGCACATTCCCTCTGGAATTGATGGGATTCTTTCAAGTCTTTATCCTCAGCCTTGGCTGCCAGCTTCATCTTTACAGTTCTGATCCCTTATTTTGACCAAGAACTTAATAAATGGAATATTGTTCCCAGAGATTTAATTTTTCCTGTTAGAGGAAAAATGGTTTAGGGAGTGTGGGCTGGCTTATGCTATGAATTTCCTAAATGGTTGATTTAAATTGTATATTTACAACTTGTCCATGAGCCTTAGCTTGGAGTAAAAAGGAAACACTGTTCTCCAAATTTTCCTTTAAGAAAGACAATGAATGTCATACAAAATGCATCACTAATCCTGGAAGGCTGATGCATCAACTTCTCTTTTCTTCAGTATTTCTTTGTGTACCTCCATGTATACTCTCCAGAGATGCCAGGAGAATACACTTGTCCTTCCCCACACAGGAACCAATCCTATCAAGCCAGGCTCTTTTCTGGTTCTGAAGCTGCCTAATGCCACTGAAATCAATAGAGTTATCCTTTTTTGCAGCAATGGCAGTCAGTGTCAGGTCCTTCCCTTGCTTGGCAGTCTGCAGCTCTGGCTCAAAACGATGAATGAAATGGCTTATCCTAAGGGCAGTGAACTAGCACTGCTGCTGGGTTAGTGAGCGATGGGACCAGCTGGAACCCAGACAGCTGGAAAGTGATAATTCAACAGGGACTCCCCTCTCTCTCTGTCTGTCTCTCTCTCACACACACGCACGCGTGCATACACAAAAGGGTAACAAAGGCATTGTTGTCAATCTGTTGATTACACCATTTTAATTCTTAAGAGCTGTAACCACTGAAATGCACCATTTAAAATCAAAAAGGATCTGTAAGATTATTACAAGATATTTTTTAAAAGATCACTGCTCTATCATTGCCAAATATCTTCACTATATTTAGCTGAAGTCAGTGGAATTACCGTAGCATGAAATGGAAATAACCTGGTAGTGAAACTGGTCTTTCAGGAATAAAGTACAAAACCAGGGGTATAGGAGATGCCACATACCCAATTTAACAGGAGTGGACCAGGGGCAGAAATGAACATGGTCCTTGTAATTTTCTAGGTGAAGGCACAGTGATAACTGTGGATAGCAGTTCATCCTTCTTCACCTCATATTCTGGTATTTTATAGCAAAATAAAACTAATTAAATTAATCACTGTGTTCCTAGGATTCTTGGAAGTAAGTTCTTTTTATAACCTTTAGCTGATATCAGAAACCTTTTAAGGTGTTTCAAACTAGATTTCAAGTAGGTAAACTGATTTTGCTTCTTCCCCTTCTCAGGCCTCAGTACTGTTATTATTCTGGCAGCATCTTTTTATACTCTTGTAGAATTCAAGAAATGCTTCTCACAAAAATATACTGGAAATTAGCACCTGTATGTACATTTTAAAGAAGCCAAGCTTACTTTATAGCATCTTCTTGATCCTAGATATTTTGTCTAGTCTTTATTGGTCACCTGAATTGCACCCTCGGTACCTACAAGCAATCAGAGCCATATTTTTCCTGCAATACTGCATTGTGTTTAGAATAATCTTGTCTCCTGTTCTCCAAAGACATCTTTGTGATATTTTAATTAAATACTGACCCAGCAGCCATGAGGTGTTGATGAAGAGTTGTGTAATGCAATGGAAAGAAGAGTTATGACTATGGCACTATGGGATCAACAGCACCAGCACATCAGCTCTACTTTGGCAGCCAAATGCAGGTTGTAGGGGAAAAAAAGTCGTGGAAAGGCTGTCATATAAGAACTTCACTTTTAAAATGACCAGCACTGTAATGCAGCCATGATCAGGGGTCTCCTATTGTGTTTTCCTGAGAGTAAAGTTTTAACCTCACCATTGCCAACCCAATACCTGCAGGGATGCTTTTTTCGCTCCTTCAATTTCCTTCATACAATCTGAGCAGTACCACTGAACATCTCAAGAATCAAGGGAAAACTGAAGCTCTTGGCTTACATCAGTTCCTTAGTTCAATGCTTAACCAAAGCCTGAAGGTTGCCTTCTCCTTCAGCAACTGCTACTGTCCCTGTTCCCACTCTTTCTTTGCAACCATTACCTATGCAGCATTGAAGGCAAATATTGTGCAGGCAGAGCTAAACTAGCTTTAAACAAGACATCTTGTATGCCTCTGATGGATGAATCTGATGTAGCATGGATCTGTGTGACCTACTTCAGCTCCTCCAAACTATGGTGCAATCCATGCCTTGCTGCATTCTGCTGCAGCTGCACTGAGCATCACCAGAGCTTGGTAATGTAAAGCTAGTTTACCTGTGCTCCCTAAAGTAGTAAAGTAAATGACTACTAATTATATGGTATGTTGTCTTAGGGACACGGTTTAGTGGTGGACATGGCAGTGTTAGCTTTATGGTCGGACTCAGTGTTTTAAGGGTCTTTTCCAACCGAAATGACTGTTTTATGATCCTATATTGCACAGAATTCACTAAGGCATAAACCAGTCTTCACATTTCTCTGCATGCCCTTTATCACCACCATCAACAAGCCTATTGATCACTTTGTCTTGTGGTACTGAAGTATCCTCAGCAACTTAACTCCCCTGGAAGATGTGGCATTTGGATGCAATGGCAAGCAGACCCCAGTTAGAGACTGATAAAAGATCTCGATTCATCAACAAGATCTTCTGAACAAGGAAACAAGGTTCTGAAATCATGAATTGGTATTTGGCAAAGGCCCTGAGCAATTTATGAATGCTAAATTTCATTTTGTCCTGTGGGAAAAGCACCAGGAGGGAAAGAACTTGGCAAAATGTCAAGCAGGAGCAGAGACCTGATAAGACTCCTTCTATAAAATTAATGTGAAATAACTGAGTTTCATTTCAGTGCAGAGAGAATGTTAGGATCAGTTTTTTTCTCTCCTTCTCAAGTGACGCTGTGATTCCTTCTTACATTTCTATAATAAACTTCTATGAATTCCTATCAAATAATCACCTGCAGGATTCAGTTTTATTGCCTTAGTCAAATGTATCATCTTTACTTCAATTTAGAAGAGCATTACAGCCGTGTGTAATAGTCCAAATCCCCTAAAAAAGAAACGGAATAGTCGTTCAGTTTAACAGCAAGGCTTTTCTCCATCAACAGGCTAGATACATCACCATTATCCAGGTTTTTCTTAATTACAGCATATGGCAGGAAAAATTCTATAAATAATAATGCTTGTGCTGAGGTTTGGAAGTTGCTATCTCCCACTGGCTATATGTATCTCAACAAAAGAATCTAGTACAAACTCTGAAAGAGGAACTGAAACATTAGCCCACCCCAGGCATACTCTTTTCCCATCACCTTACCCAGGAAGCGGAATCCAGTTTGAGGTTCTTTTCACCTAAAGGGGTTCAACCTCACAGCTTCCACTTCTAAGGAGACAGCTAGACATGTTATGTAATACTGAGCTTATGAGGAGGCCTATGTTATGGAGACCACCAGAATGTCACTTAGGCATGAAGTATGTTTCAAGATGAAGCTGCACTCATGAACTCCACCACTGACATGGACATAGACAGCATACATATTCTCCTCATGAACTGAGTAGAGAAAACAAGAGACAAAAATGATAGGAGAAAAATT
>NW_008657386.1:14557-15367 GCF_000695815.1 Acanthisitta chloris | reverse complement strand
GAACAGTTTTTCCCTTTGATTTTGTATCACACATCAAGACAGTTTTCAAGGAAGAAACACAAAGTAATGTTTTCATAGAGTCATAGAATCATCAAGATTGGAGGAGACCTCTAAGATCCTTGAGTCTGACCATTAGTCTGCCACTCTGCTGAAATCCCTAAACCCTGAATTATATCCTGCAGTGTCAGATCCAGATGCTTCTTAAATACTCCAGGGATCATGACTCCACCACCTCCCTGGGCAATCTATTACACTGCCTGAGTACCCTAGCCATGAAAAATCTTTTTCCTAACATCTAATCTGAATCTCCCCTGTCTCAGCTTATGACATTCCCTCTAGTCCTCTCATTGCAGACACGGCAGAAGAAACCATCTCCCGCCTCTCTACAACCCCTCTCAGGTTGTTGTAGCAAGCCTCTTCTCTGAGCCTCTTCTCAAGGATAAACAAACCCAAGTGCCTCAGCTGTTCCTCATAGGACATGTGTTCTAGATCTCTTGTGAGCCTTGCTGCCCTTCACTAGACTCGCTTCAGCTCCTCAATGTCCTTTTTAAAGTGAAGGGCCCAAAACTGACCATGGTACTCAAGGTGTGGCATCACCAATGCCGAGTACTGGGGGATGGTCACACTATTCTTGATACAGGCCAAGATGCCATTGGCTTTCTTGGCCACCTGTGCACACTGTTGGCTCATACTGAGCCCCTGTCCACCAGCATTCTCAAGTCCCTTTCTGACAAACAGCACTCGAGCCACTCCTCCTCCAGCCTGTAGCACTGCATGGGGTTGTTGTGTCTCAAGCGCCGGACCTGGCAC
>NW_008657386.1:7606-14520 GCF_000695815.1 Acanthisitta chloris | reverse complement strand
CAGAAAAACCGCCCGGGGAGCCCCTCCTCCCCCAGCCTGTAGCACTGCATGGGGTTGTTGTGTCTCAAGCGCAGGACCTGGCACTTCGCCTTATTGAAGCTTATGCAGTTGTCCTCAGCCTATTGATCAAGTCAGTCCAGGTTTCTCTGTAGAACTTTCCTACCCTCAGACAGATCAACACTCCCACCCAACTTAGTGTTGTCTGCAAAGTTACTGAGGGTGAACTCAATCCCCATGTCCCAATCATCAATAAAGATGTTAAAAATGACCAGCCCCAACAGTGGCCCCTGGGGAACACCACTAATGATCAGCCACCAAGTGGATTTAGCTCCATTCACCACAGCTCTCTGGGCCTGGCCACACAGCCAGATTTTAACCCATCGAAGAGTACACTCATCCATGCCATGAGTAGCCAGTTTTTCTAGAAATATGCTGTGGGAGATTGTGCCAAATGCCTTACTGAAATCTAGATCAACCACATCCACAGACTTCCCCTCATCCACCAAGCAGGTCACTCTGTCATAGAAGGAGATCAGGTTGGTCAAGCAGGACCTTCCTTTCAGAAATCCACGTTGGCTGAACTTGATCCCCTGGTCACCCTGCATGTGCTGTGTGATGGCACTCAGTATGATCTCCTCCATGACCTTGCCCAGAACCAAGGTTAGTCTTACAGGTCTGTAGTTCTCTGGATCCTCCTTCTGACCTTTCTTATAGATGGGTGTCACATTTGCTAATTTCCAGTCAGACAGAACTTCTCCAGTTATCCAGGACTGCTGGTAGATGATTGTAAGTGGTTTAGTAAGCTTCTCTGACAGTTCCCTCATCACCCTGGGGTGGATCTCATCACGACCCATGGATTTGTGAGCATCCAATTAGCACAGCAAGTCATTAATCATCTCCTCGTGGATTATGAGGGTTCACTCATCTCTCCATAACCAACTTCCAGCTCCAGGAGCTGGGTGTCCTGAGGACAACTGGTCTTGACATTAAAGACAGAGGCAAAGAAGTCATTGAGTACCTCTGCCTTATCTGCATCCCTTGCCACTACACTACCTTCTGCATTTGTCAACTGATGTTTTGTATTGCCATGTAAGATAAAAGCCCTTAAGAGGTAGTTTGAAGAGTTGAGTCAGTGTGCAGTTCCCTTTATTTTGGCTCTCAGGCCCAAATTAAGACCACAATGGACAAACTTTGTCCCTTTGTGAGGTGCCTTAAATGAAGGTCCCAACTACCTCTAGGTCTAACTGGCAAGGCCAGTGCCAGCAGTGCCACCTTTGGCATGTCAGAAAAGCATACTGTAACATCTGTATCGATGGATCAAGTGTCTTCTCCACTCTGGCACACAGAAATTATAATTTCCTGAGAGTATCAACAAAGATGCCACAAGTGTTTGGCAGCACCCCGTCAGGCAGACTAGACACCTGATCCCCTTTAGCTCTGTTCTGCTTGACTTTGGGTGGGACAGACTCTTTGTTTTGTTTAAGCACCCAAATACAGTGCACAGTGTTTAGACCGTAATTATTCACTCAATGTACATACCTTCTATGATAACAGCCTATTGCATTGGGAATGAAAGAAGTCTGATCCACAACCTCCTTTTCTCTTTGTAGAAGGATCTTAATACCTCTATATAGTGAAATCTGAAATGCTTACAGAGCCCTGAGGACAAAGCATCAGATGTCATCAGGAGGAGCATAAGCTGTCATGCTTTATGCAGTTCCCTGACTTTACTAAGTCTGCCAGTAATGCTGCCAGCACCACTGTAGAAATTCTCTGTGCAGGCAGAAAGTCCATGTTATATTGGCCACAAATAGCTATCCTGAACTGGTAACTTTCAAGATTTATCCATGTTTCCAGGATTGGATAAGTGGACACTCAACATCCTTGTCAGCGACATGGACAGTGGGATTGAGTGCACCCTCAGCAAGTTCACTGATGACACCAAGCTGTGTGGGGCAGTCGACATGCTGGAGAGAAGGGATGCCCTCCTGAGAGACCTTGACAGGCTTGAGAGGTGGAACAATGCAAACCTCATGAAGTTTAACAAAATGAAGTGCAAGGTCCTGCATCTGGGCCGTGGCAATTCCAGGCACACCTACAGGTTGGTGGGGAAGTAATTGAAACGAGCAGTGAGGAGTAAGACTTGGGAGTGACAGTGGATGAGAAGCTCACCATGAGCTGGAAGTGTGTGCTAGTAGCCCAGAAAACCAATCGAATTCTGGGCTGGTTCAAAAGGAGTGGCCAGCAGGTCAAAAGAGGTGATTCTTCCCCTCTGCTCTGCTCTCATGAGGCCCTAATGGAATACTGCATGGAGTTCTCATGTCCTCAACATAAGAAGGACTTGGAACTATTGGAGCAAGAGGAGGGCGTGGCCAGCAGGTCAAAAGAGGTGATTCTTCCCCTCTGCTCTGCTCTCATGAGGCCCTAATGGAATACTGCATGGAGTTCTCATGTCCTCAACATAAGAAGGACTTGGAACTATTGGAGCAAGTCCAGAGGAGGGCCAGGAAGTTGATAAGAGGACTAGAGCATCTCCCCTATGAAGACAGTCTGAGGAAGTTGGGGCTATTCAGCCTGGAGAAGACTGTGTGGAGACATCATAGCAACTTTTCAGTATCTGAAGGGCCTACAAGGAAGCCGGAGGGGGACTGTTTTTTAGGAACTGCAATGATAGGACAAGGGGTAGTGGGTTCAAACTGAAGGAGGCAAAGTCTAGGTTGGATGTGAGTTTTTTATTATAAGTGTGGTGAGACACTGGAACAGGTTGCCCAGGGAAGTGGTGGCTGCCCCAATCCTGGTGGTGTTCAAGACCAGGCTGAATGAAGCCTTGAGCAACCTGATCTAGAGACAACGTGTCCCTGCCCATGGCAGGGGGAGTTGGGACTAGATGATCTGTAAGGTCCAGTCCAACCCTTATATTCTATGACTCTATGATTCTGTGACATAACCTGCATATATATCATTCAGTTCAAATGTTCATGAGGCTGTTCTTTTTATGCTGCTTCCATTCAGAATAATTTTGGTGCTTTCAAAGTTGGGCATTAATTGTTCCTTAATAAGATATCATCATAAAACATGCAATTTAGTGCTTCGTTTCTTCCAATTTCCATATGGGAATCCGACTCTGCTAAATTCAAGCCTTAATCCCTCTGGTCCTTCTTGTAACTGGTGCTATAGACTATGAAGGGTTACCGACCCATAACAAATAAATTAATAAGCTTGTGTAATTATATTTGGGTCATTTTATTTCAAACCATGAAATCAAAAGCTCTGTTCACATTAGTGCAGGAATTGCTGTAACTAGCCATTGGGGCTCCCCTGATATACCATCTGCAAATGCAGCAAACTGGCACATGTTGGACAGAAAGAATCCATGCTCATAGTTAACATGCATGATTTCTTTCCACTACCTTTGCTGGACAGTGGCCTTAGATCCTATTTCTATCAATTTCCTGTCTCAAAAGTGTAATTCTGCCTTACGGCATGTTATCTTTTGCAGTCAACAGTTGCCAAAAAGTCTCAGTCACTAACAGGTAGATCAGATTATTGGGCCTTCAGCTGTCCTGGGGTGCACTGCAAAATGTATGGACACAACCACCAAAGAGGACTCCTGGAATGCCAAGGAAGCAGGGCTGCATTTCTCATGGGAAAATGTGTCATAGGACTGTTGATTATTCCATTTCTCTTAGCCTCCTATGCATCCTCTTGGAGAAGGACATGCTCTTTATGACAGCTTAAGTTTCTGGAGGTTCTTACTTGGCTTTTCTCCCTATGTATGGGGAGAAGAATGATAACTCCCCTTCTTACCTCCCTGCATCCCCCACCCTCATCATAACTTTGTCTTTGGACTTACTGCTCTTTGTTCCCTTTCACCTCATGATCACATTCAATTAGAGGCTTGGGAAAGTTCCGCAGCTTGCATTGCTGCTGTCCCCAGGAATCTAACAGCTTGAAACAGTTTTAACTTCTAGGCTTTGTAATGTGGTCACACAAGATAAGGCTGGTAGGGTGAACCTCTAAGTTACTGTGGTCATCATTGCAGCCACCTTGACATCTGTAACGGACAGATGTCCATTACATACAAACCAGTGTTATGAAGAAGGTTCTTGCTTCTCCTGATGTATGCTTGAAGGACCAAATTCAGGACAGTCATTCCATGTTTTTCCTCACTCCAGAGACTCAGAATACTATTTCTGCCCATAACTAACAACATTATGAATAGCCTGTCAATTGACTGACCACCTGGCATCTCTTGAAAAGATAGCTACACACAGCTGCCTTGTGAGGTAGGCCAGCTGCCATTTTCTGGATGTGAATTGCCCACACATCATGGTGAGGAAGAGGAGGAGCACGTGAGGATCCTAGCTGTGAAAATAGAATTGGAAATTGCCCCAAAATGGAAGATTAGGTCACTGCATTACTTATGATAGAGACAAGCACCTACAGCTGCCTGGATTTCACAAAGTAACAAGGCTACACGTGAATATGTATTAGCAACACAGCAACTTTTAGACAATGAGTTTGTTCATCGGTGGCTATAAATGTGACAGCTCTTATGCAACCTCTGTATTATAAGTCTCAAAAATGGTGGCTCCTGGATGGTTAAGAGGATGCACCAAAGGAAAGGTCATGCTGTATGTGCCCTGTGCTTATATACTTTTCCTAAGCATGTGCTGGTAGCCTTGTCAGCCTAGTATACTGAGCTAGATGGCCCTCTAGTCTAGGAGAAGAGTTCTAATGTCCTCCTAGCTGAGAATCTATGGGGAGACAAGTTACTGTGGCAGAAAAATGACACATCTTTCTCAGCTGCTTTAGAGCAGAAATACCTCAATTCTGCCCTCAGTTAGCTTGTTGAAGTTCCCACCTGCTGCAGTGCAACTTGTACTTGAATAGCTGAGGGCAAACCTTCTGGCATTCACATTTCTCTGTGCTTAACATAACCTGAGAATAGTTTTCCTGTCTGGAATTTTGGATGCAGTTGCTTCATACAAGGGTGATTTTTAGCAGATGTAGCCATTTTATACTTATAAAATTAGCAATGATTTTGGCACAGGAGGTTTTGTGTGCAAGAAAGCCACTGAGAGAAAATATGAATCAGAAATGAAAGTAAATATAACCAGAAATGAAAGCAGCTGCCAGGTTGCAGCACAGCATCCCAAAAGTTTGATTGTGTAGTCATCACCCTTTAAACTTAAACCATACAGAGTTTGGCAAGATTAAAAACAGAAACAACAGGGAAAAAAAACAAACCAAAACAAACCCACAACACTTTGCATTACATTGAGGGAGACACAAAAAGATGATTTTGTCATTTAAGTGATGACTTTGCTTGAACATCTTTTTCGTTTGTGTCCAGCCCTTCCAAGTACTGTAAGGCACGGAGTACTCCAGGTCCATTGCAGACTTGGTGGACCAGCCAATAGGGGGCAGCCAGAGGACAGGAATGAGCTGACACCCCTTCATTTGAGAGCCCAGAAAAGCAACAGTCAATCACCCTACGAGGAGCCTACTAACTGGTCTCTACACTGATTCATTAGACAGATACCTCCCTCCCTGGCTCATCACTTCGTTATGACACAGGAAGATGCCAGCCTTTCATGGGACAAAAGGACATTCTTAGGAATGCAAAGGACTGAAATATCATCTCATAACCTGGCACACTACCAGGACACCAAGGATGTGCAGTCTCCTTAATCACAAGTCCTTTTTTGGTCCTGATGCATTTTAAGAGACTAGTCTGACTCAAAGATGATATCAAGTTCACCTAAAGTAGCCTAGAGGATTTGCATTTGAAAGCCATCCAGCTTTATCAAACTGGCCTTTCTGAAATCAAAAACAAAATGAAGGGTCTTGTTTGACAGTGCTTTTTTTTTTTTTATTCTCAGCTTTGCCCTTGGGAGATCACACAGCTGTCTGCCTCCAATATAATATTTTTGGAAGGTACATTCCTTCTATTTGGGCCAATACATTAAACAGACCACCAAAAGGACAGGCACAAGCTATTTTGGAAGGCTGTGTTTTTGCTCTGCAGATGTAGTCATACAAGTACACCTATTCTTCATAGCACTGTTCCTACACTGAAAGCCAGTGTTCAGGGAAGAGCAAATTAAACTAGCCAGCTTGGCATTGCAACCGGGCCGGTCGCTGGGTCTCAGGGGAGATTAGACTGCCATGGCATAATGCTGTCAGAGTATAATATTAGAGGCCTGTCAAGTAGAGGTTTTCTCAACCTATACTTGTGGTGGACTCTGGAGCCAAACATGACCAGCTTTGACTTTCAACTCCCACATGGTATAGTTATAAATAAATGAGAGATTACCCTCCTCCCTGTGAAACAAGAGAAGTGAGGAGAGGAACGTTACCCAATGAAACCACTACAGCCTAATCTTTTCAAAACACTGCTACTGAACTCACACTATTGTCATTTCTTCTTGTTGCCACAACTTTCTAGTGTCCTTTGAATGATTTCCTGTTCTTGAATTTTAAACTCAAGTCTTCTACCTCCATTTATGAAGTACAGTGAATTTTTTCCTCATCTACAAGACCTTCATTCCTCAACTGTGGCATCCACCCTCATTGCTTCTTTCAAGGCACTTTATCTATTCATCTATTCTTGTCTACTTCTCTTTTATCACCTACAATTTTAATATTATTTTATATCTTTAAGTAAAAAGATCTTTCCACTCCTCTCTTACCTTTACTTTTCCTTATGAAGTACAGTGAATTTTTTCCTCATCTACAAGACCTTCATTCCTCAACTGTGGCATCCACCCTCATTGCTTCTTTCAAGGCACTTTATCTATTCATCTATTCTTGTCTACTTCTCTTTTATCACCTACAATTTTAATATTATTTTATATCTTTAAGTAAAAAGATCTTTCCACTCCTCTCTTACCTTTACTTTTCCTCAATGT
>NW_008657386.1:0-7570 GCF_000695815.1 Acanthisitta chloris | reverse complement strand
TGGGGTAGGAATGAGTTTTTATCTTCTAGCTCTGTTGTTTGCTAGTAGACATGACAAAGAGTGGGAGCCACAGGCACATTCAGAAACAGAGTAACTGCAAAAGAAAATTTTAAGATAGTGGTGTTTCAGCATGGATGTCACTTCAATTCTGTCCCCATCATTGATTCTAAAGGAGTCTTTCATGTACACATTATTGTGTTTTCAAACTCTATAAAAGGAAGTTTCTCAAAATGCTTAAGTGATTCAGAGCACATATCCTCATCAAAAAGTAATCAGGTCTCTTTAAAAAAAGACCCACTGGCGGCCAAATCATATTTGGAGGGTGATTTCCTATATTCGCTGTTCAAACTGCTGCATGCTAGCTGGGCCATGAAGAGATGTCATCTTCTCGAAAACCATCTTCATAAGCAAGTCCCATTGCCTGCCGGAAAACTGTTCACTCAGTCAGCAAAAGCCTTCATTCCAATTCCTTTCTATTCTCTAAGGGACACAGCTGGCCCTCTCCTATGGTCTCTCAAACTCCTCAGATTTGTGCATAGCTAGAAAGAGGCATGCTCACTAGATTCTAGAGGTATTTGTTAAACAATGTTAAACAGGTAAGAATGAGATACTCAAATTCGGTCAACATAGGTGAAAGACAGATGACTCTAGCCCCAGGAGAGTAAAATACATGTTTCTTTACACCTTGTTGCTCCAAGCCAGCCCCAGTTTATTGTCCATCAAAGTAAGTGGCTGTCCGTCCACCTTATTGGGCATTGCACTGAGCCCTAAATAACATATTTCAGAAATTCTCCTGAGAAAGAGCAGGAGCATTAGCAAAACAGCACATGAATTAAAGCATGCTTGATCCTCTTTAGTGTGCGCTCTGAGCCTTGGGGCCCACTAAAAACCTTCTGATAACATAATCTGCCTATCTGGAGGATCTGTATATATGTAATGAGATAATTCTGGTAATCAAGAATGTAGATAATAGCATTATTATTTTATTCCCATAAATATTTGAAAATATATGTTTTCTTCTTCAGTGCAATCTGATAGGTAAAATTCCCACATTCATTGCAAAAGAGAACAGACCTGCCAGAAAACTGCAGAAATGTAATAGGAACAAAAACGAGGATGAAATGTCTCAGAAAGCAAAACACACAAAGTAAAAACATTTTGACTGCATACATGTTTTCCAGTTTTCAGCTGTAATCAAAAAATTACTAAGAAACAACATGCAACTGATACTGGTTTATGAGAGGTGTCAGAAAGCATAATCATATTTACATGCTATAGTTGGGTACCAGGAACCCTTGGACCATGGCAGGCAGGGGCAGAAGGCAAAAGGAGATGTGATGGTGTGGCTGAGACAGATGACAACTCCCTTTGTCCAAAGGAAGGGGAGTTGGGAATATTGGGGCAGTGGGGGACAGGAGAGAGTGTAGCCAGAGAAGGGCAGTCCGGGTCTGGCATGCTGATGAGTGATCACAGCAGTTGCAGTCCTATTCTGGTGCCCCCCTAGAAATGCAGTATCTGCTTGAGCCCTACATAGCCCATTATGTCACTACTCAAGCCAAAGAAAAATGTTGACAGCTCAAAGACAGGACTGAAGGATGGACTGTTACCGATATAGTTCAGCTGGTGAGAGTGGAAAGTCCAGTCCTCTCACGGGGTTGCAACAACACCAAAGCAGGAGCAACTCCAGTTAATTGAGTGAACTGTTTCTCCTGGCTGTTGCTTCTCTGAAGAAATGGACTTTTCATCTTTCCTGGTAGGAAGCAGGGAATTTTCTTCTGATCCTAAGAGAATTGTAGCAAGGACAAGAGGTCACTGCTATGACAAAGCCACTGAGGTTTGGGAATAGATGTTGACAAACATCTATCCAGTAAGCACCAGAATAATCCCCTAAGACATCAAGAGAAACTCAGGTCACCTTCCATTCCACACATGTCTAACTGTGGTTTATTAATGGACTGAATACTTTTGCTATTTCTATGTAAGGTCAGTCTGTCATAGTGAATTTGGTTTGGCAATTTTTTTATATAGTAAGATGAAATGATATTTATTTTGTGTTCCTCCCTCCCTCAAAAAAAAATAAATCTCTGCAATGTAACCAGTTTCACAAACTTCTGCAGCCTTGGCTCACATGGTGTAGATGAGGCTTGGAAAGGATAAACTTCCTCAACTGTCAGGCACTCCAGTTTCTCATTGTAAATTTATAGTGAGGGATTTACCTATGAAGCAACTGGATTTATTTGAAAATTAACAGTAGAAACTGGCTCATCAGAGTTCTTGCCATCAGACTACAGCAAAACACTTTGTGATAAACCACAGCACTACAGCTTGACTTAAAGAATCATCTACATCATACATCTACATCTACATCATATACCATCTGCAGAGCAACTATCACTCACCAGGAGCTCTTGAGCTACAATAACAAAATAAATGTATAATTTTCTGCCAGAAGGATTGTGCCAAAAAGAGCGGACTAACCAAGGAATATTTTCTTGCTATACAGTATTTAAACAGTTCTTATTATCACTAGATAAACCCCCAAGTGACTCAGTTTTGCCTAAATTCTGGAAAAGTATTCAGGACAAACAGTATGAATCCTTATCCTTATTTCATTCACAGTAAAGTTTGGGATGGTTTGTTTGGGTTTTTTACATTATAGGTTTATTTAGATGCGCAATAAAGACAAAGGACTGTTTACAAAATCTGGATTGATTTTGCTTTCCAAATTTGCATGGCATTCAGTGAAAGCTTAATCCAGCACTATTGAAGTCAGTGGAAGTTTTGCCAATGGCTTCAATTGGGAGTAAGAATTTAATGACACACTAGTGAGTACTGTCATCTTTTGATTCTGGTACTTGTAAACACAGGATATGGCCCTAAATACATTACAGTCAGTCTCAGAATGGCAGTACTGTGGATTAAACCCAACTCAAGGGTCTTTTTTTTTGAAAGAATAATTTGTTTCTGGAATCCAAACCCCAGGAAACTTGCTTTCTGTCTCCAAAAGTATCCCCATGATCTGCAGAATATTAATACCCATGCCCTATGAGCATTTTTTGTGAATAAATTCTTCCCTCTGAGTCCAGGTCACTGACATCACGGGACGAAATAAAAGGTTATCATTGTCCTTCTGTCTAATTCCTCAGGTTTTGCTTCCCAAGCCTGCAGTCCCTCCCTTTTCAGCACCACAGGAGGATTGCTCTTGTGCATCCTTTTCCTGCCCCAGGGAATCCCCACAAGCATCATTCATATATGTTAGATTTTCTTTAATATTTTATTTCATTAGGAGATCAAGTCTTTTATAAATGTCAAGAGATAGTCTAGGTTTCTTTGTTTTTTCAAGACAGGATGTTTACATTCCCAGCTTTCACCTAGTTTTCCACGTTATCAAGATTTCTGTCAGATAGGATATTACATTTTTCTGCTCCCTGCTTTCCACACAATTATCTAAAGTGCTTTGTGTTTTCCCATATGGGGCCCACTTCTGATCTCCTTCACACAGGTTTTAATCTGCCTGCTCTAATGGTGTTACTTCTGATTTAGTTCACTTTGACACTATCACTCTTTGAGCCTCAGCAGAGCTCTAGTGGGCTTCAGTTCCCTAATTTTGCTGCATAATGCTTTTATCTTCCTTAAGAGTCCACCTGGCCCCAAATCCATGCTTCAGGGAAAGTCCCACCATCAGTCAGTGCTCACATCATGGCCTGAAGAGAGAAAAGAAAAGGAACATCAGGATCACAGGAAGAGGATGCAGCATGGACTGTTACCTTCCAGTCCGTTTTCCTGTTGGCTATGGCTTTTCTCTGCTGTAATAAGAAGACAAAGGAGTTTTGCGCCAAAGCCATTTCTGATGGTTCTTGCACTAAATTGAGAAATTTTAATCTGTCCTGTCCACATTAACTCTGCTCATCCCATATGGGTCTTTCACTGGAAGAATAATCTCACCTGCTCTGTAGGCATATGCTGGTTTGTTAGAGAACAATCAAATCTACTGAAGAGCTTAGAGGTGGTTTCAGAGACAAATGAGATATGTGGGACAGTTTCTTCTGGATGCATCAATCTTGCATCTAGTTACAGTAAATCAGAATCACAATGAGCTTGATCAATTCCATGAACACATGGGCTAGGAGTTCAGTTTTACAGCTAAGAGCAGTTTATCTCCAGAAGTTAACACCCTGCAAAAGAAGATAAAGCACATGAAAGATATCAGGCTGGAAGCCAAATGTGTGTGTGTGCATGTGTGTTTGGTATTAAAGAACTTTTCAATATTTGCATTTTGTAAGCCTTAAGTTAGAATAGACGTTGTGGTTAAATAAATTAAAAATTAAATAGAAACACACTATGATTAAAATCTGTATGCGTAATATCTGCAACAACCACTGAGGCTTCTTCTTTCTGTTGATTTACAAGATATATGGTTAATTTTACAATCCAGGAACAGCTTCTAAAACAATGCACACATTTTACTAGTAGCATAAAGTGCTCCTGATATTAGTATAATAAAATATTTTACTTGCAAATAATCTTATAAAAGTTTTCCTAAAGCAAGCAGCAAAATGTAGTACAACTTCAACTAGAATTTCTCTACATAACCATTCCTGGTTCATTCCACCACCCAAACAATGATTACATCTTAAAGATATATTTGGCAAAATAACAGTGAATTTTTTCAAAGAAGGAATAACAGGATAATTTGTCTGAATATCCATTCAGATAACATATCAAAAGAAATATTCCAGAGTTATCTTAAAAAACATCTTGTCTGAGAAGGGTTGCGGAAACTTCTTAATGAGAAATTACTAATGAAAGAGTCTATCTACAAGGCAGCTGAGAAAAAGTCCATGAATAGAAATGTTCAGAACCCTCCTCAGGAGACAGAGTGATTCACTTTGAAGTGTGTTTCTGCTTTTGAGAAGACAGAGGCAAATCAGTATGCCTGTTTTGTTCATAGGCTCTCCATAACTGACCCCACATTCATCTGTGTAATCAACATAAACAGCTTCATTCACAATAGTCAAATGAGAACTCAGGTTAACTTTCCCATTCTATTAAAAAAAAAATTTCAAAATAGCATGTATCTTTTAGTGTAGTGGAGGCTTGGAATCAGTATCATCCATTATTGACTTTGTAGCTAACTAATGGCTTTGCACATTATTAGCATTACTAGTGTGAATATAGCTAATGGATATTAATATGATGTGAAAAAGTGCTCATTAAAAGACTGTAAAATACATTTCGTTAGTAATTAGCACTTTTGAAAGCCTAACTTCTTAACTAATGCATTTATTTCACATATTTATAATTGAAAAATTGTATGTACTCATTTTTATAAATTAGAGTTTCAAAAGAAATGTGCTCAGTATAATTCCAATGTGCTTTTTTGTCCGTCCTTTCTTTTTCTTTTACACATTTACAGAAAGTGTAAAGAAAGAAGATTTCAGCAGTAACTCAGTGATGGAAAGCTAGCGGATGGACCTCCTGCAGAAAGCATTCCCCAGATAAGCAGGGCAGGATAAAGTAGAGCAAAATGCCATGCAGAAATGCAATGCTCCTGAATGGACTCCAAGGTCCTCTCTGTCCCAAGTGCTCTCACTTGGAGCGGCCACTTGATTCATGGATACACTCAAGGTCTGCTGGATGAGCGTCATGCATCAAAAATGAGCATCATTGTAAGTATCACTTTAACACAGAAGTGCTTACTTCAAAGAATAAATGTTCTTCTACTCCAAAACACCATCATGGTGGACATCCAGTTTCCTTATACAGAGAATCCACAAGAAAGTGGTTGAATTTATCATATCCTGGAGGAAAAAATCCAAACCCCAAACAAATAACATCCTGAACAGTTCCCAAAAGAAACAACAACAACAAAAAGTCTAGATGATATTTTTTGGTATGTGATTGGGACATGTGAGACCTCCTGAAAACATTCTGCTTGATGCTGCAGTCAGCATCAAGCAGCAGAGGTCTAGCAACCCCCTGTATAGTCTCCATCCAAGTTACATGAGCCCTTGGTAAGGAGTGGTCTGCCCATGCACAGTAAGGTCTGGCTGTTGTGGCCTTTTAACTCGACCTCTCCATGACCAGAGGATTCACCTTGACTCATCTAATCCTTCATCTCTGAAGCACTGCTCTCTGACACTGCCTCCACCCCAGCAGAGAGGGGCTGTTGCCATGCTGGCTGGGGCACAGTGTGCTCCTGAGCCACTTTGTGGGGGCCAATGTCACTTACATTTGTGTATCATTAGCACAGATACCCTTAAGCAAGAGGTTTTCACTTGTTTTTCACACCATACTTGAAGCATACTTTTCAGGTTCCTGTGGAAAAAAAACTCATCAATGCCTTATTGAGGTCATTTGAAATTCCAAAACTAATAAGGTTTTCGTCTCCCTCTTAAGAGCTATTGTTACCCCTAAAAGTAAAAGAGATGATCTGTTAAAGACCTAAAAATACTGAACTCTGACTCCCTTTTCAGACTTTTACAGAGAAGATGTTTGACACACTTGCACCCCTAATCTTCACAAAGAGAATGGTGAGGCAGGACCTCCTATGCCCACCTCACAGCACCTCTTTCACCAGCTGCCTGCCCATTGTTGTCTCAGTATTCGAATAGAGCCAGCACTGTCTGGGGAGATGGTTAGTGCTCAGAAGGCGGTATTCATGAAGAAGCTGTAAAAATCACCCAAGGGCACTTGGGCAAACCTGTTATCAGGAAAGAGCTCTATTTTTTTTTATTTTTTTTTTTTTGAGTAGGAAAAGCAGGGAGTGCTTTCAGATAGGAGTGTCAAAAAGTCCAGCAATATGCCCTCTGCCCAAATCCCCATGGCTCCAGGACAAACAAAAGCTCTCCTGGAACACAGTTGGATCCATGGCGCAGGCTGGGTGAGTTGCTGCATGCTTTGAATTGAATAGGGCAGTTACAAAAAGTAGACCTAGTTACCAGTACCAACAAAGCTCTCCCATTTATCATAAAGAAGTCTTGAATAGTCACAGTGCAGTGAGCAAAAATGTCCATTTTCCAAAGCTTACTGGTCAGAACACAGTTAAACCTTTGCCTCACTTTCCAAACTGAAGAGTTGTGTTGAGTGTCCATGGCAAGTTCTTGGCAGAGACAAGATTACAGGGATGCATCTGGGAGAAGAGACAAGGAGCCAGACAAAGCCAACTCCAGCTGCCTCCAACAGACCCACTGCAGCACACAGATGCGCCCATCAGATGGTGCCTCTGTGACAGAGTAGCACAGAGAGAGAGAGAGAGAGAGAGAGACCACCAGAGAGAGAGACCACCAGAGAGTGAGGGGAGGAACTAAAATGAATGAGAAACAGCAAAGGGAACATCGAAGTCAGAGAAGGAGCTCTAGGGTTGAGCAGATATTCCTAAAGTAGCTGCAGCCCATGGCGAGTCCGCAAAGCAACAGACATTTCCTGAGGGACTGTAGACTATGAGGACAGTCCCAATCAAAGCACAGGAAAAGTGTGAGGGAGAGGAGAGGATATATTTGATTTCAATCAAAGGAACTACTAGGAAAGGTAAGGACTATTTCACAGTTCTTCTACAGTCAGAATAATA
>NW_008657385.1:52810-54052 GCF_000695815.1 Acanthisitta chloris | reverse complement strand
TCCAAACTCCCAGGTCCCTTTCTGCGTGGGATGCTGCATTGAGCAGACACTCCTGTGTTGGGTTTTGCAATGCCAATCTAACATCAGCAACATGTCCAAGACCAGGAGAGGTGCGTGAGGGGCAACAGGAGGTTGGAAATGTTCTGAATGTTTGTCAGTCTCATTTTTGCACCTCTCTGGATATGATAGGTTTTGATGGGAAGGAACTGGAAGTTACCCCATACCAGGAAATGTTCTCTTCCCATTTTATAGAATCACAGAATCATAGAATGGTTTGGAAGGGACCTGAAACATCAGCTAGTCCCAACCCTCACTACAAGTCCAGAGGAGGACCACCAAGATGGTTAGAGAGGTGGAGCATGGGAATTAAAAATTTCCCACTGGAATGAAAAATACCACAACTCAGATGAGAAAGGCAATTCTGGAGGGATGTCCTTGAGTGCAAATCCTTTGAGGTTTCCTCTTAGGGGTAGAAAGATCTGAATATATGAACATTATCACATATTGTTTTCTCAGGGGTATGAGACCATTAGAGTTGAATGCAGAGAATTAGTATTAATTAAGAGAGAAGAATGGGCTGAAGAAAGGCAGGGAACAGGTTGGATTGCCTGCTGATTCCATATGGAACAACATACTTTCTGCAGTTCCAGTGTAGGTGTTGCACCTGAACCACATCTTCAGCTGTGGCTCCTCTGGCAGACACTGGGGTCATTGAACCTGCCCTGGCTCAGACCTGTGGAAGGTGAAACCAGCCAAGGTCCCTCCATCTATTTTGTGCATTCCAGCTAACTATTGCTTCTTGGCTATGATAATAGCTAACATCAGTGTTCAATAAGATTAACAGCATGGTTACTGGTTTAAATTCAGCTGTACTGGAAGTCACTGGGATGCTTAGGCTCCAAGTTTTGGGTTGCTTAAGAGGAGACCATGCACCTGGGGGTGAGCTCCAGAATGTCCTCCATCCTCACCCATCTCCTTGTCCCCAGGGCAGGTTTCAAGCAGGTGCAAATGCTGCAGGGATGGGGAGGCTCAAGGCTTTCCCAAAACTGCTCTAGGGGCTGGAGAAATGCTGCCTGGAAAAAAAGAGGAAAGCTTGTTCTTTCACCCTGTACACTCTGAAGGTTAATGCCACATTTTGCTGAGCACAAAATGCCTCAGAGGAGAGACTTGGCCAAACTCACTGGTGTGGATATGGAGGGGACACGTGTGTCCCTCTGATCCTTTCTGAGATGTAAAGTGATT
>NW_008657385.1:47433-52765 GCF_000695815.1 Acanthisitta chloris | reverse complement strand
CCCTTGTGCATCCGAATGCAGAGATCTGGGACCGTGTCCATATGGAATTGAAACCTGCTGGGAGTTGCAGGGGAGGGGAGCAGGTCCTGCTGGAAACCCAAACCTGCACTGGCAGCTCCAGGCTGGCACAGAGCACATTCCCCCTTGCCCATCCTCATCCTCCTCAGAGCTAAGGAAGAACACAATTTTTTCCCCATGGCTCCCATTTCCCTGTATTTATTTGTGCATTTTTTGAACGCTGAGATCCACAGGATGAGAAAATGGCTCTTTTCTCCTTTTTTTCCTCCTTCTCCTTCCTCGACTCGCTGAGCCAGCTGGGGCAATGCCACAATTCAAGGCGTCTCGAGACAGAATCCAGCTCGCTGCCTTGTGATCTGCATGTCAAGGTGAAACTGCAATAAGATAATAATGTCAGTATCCCCAGAAGGCAGGCGGTAAAAGATACTAATTGCATTTCACTGAAGGCTTCAGAAACACTCAGCAGCTGGAAAGCTGAGGAGAATTTTGATGCTATTCTTATAAGGGAAGAATTTTTTTCCCCCCCCTCCCCTTACACTGTTTGTAAATCTATTACAGAACATGGGGAGTGGAAGAGGGGGAAGGGAATGTATAAAACCAGTTAAAGGCTTAATGTTTCCCATTATATTTTGTGAGCTGTAGGTGGTCTAGAGCTTATAAAAATGTAGCACATTCCCTTGTAATCAACCATAATAATTTATTATTATTATTTATTATGATTTGCTGTTATTTTGCACATATAAAGGTCCCTGCCAAGGCACTGAGAGCTCTGCACAAACAGTTAACATTTATTATAGCAGTAGTAATGTTTAAAAATATTAACTAAATAAAATAAAAATACCAGCTCTAAAGAGCTGAGGACAGCTTTGTTATTGGAAAATAAATGCAGGAAGGCAAATATCTTGCAGAATGGCTGATACTGATTTGAATAGAAACATGCTTGGTGAGGGGGGAAACACATTTTCCATTCTTGGAATAGCACAGAGAGCTTGGCATGAGGATGTGTCTCCAGCAGCCAGTTCTGCTCCCAACTTTGCCCAGCAGGAACGGGGACCCCCTTGCTGGCCAGGATAATGGGTGGTAGTGTGGACATTCTTCTGCTGCCTGTGCTGGGACTCTGGGCTGGGATAGGTGGTTGCATTGAAGGACTTTCCTTGGAGGGTGAATTTATTTAGCCCCAGATGGTTGTGATCCTTTCCCCTGTGCTTTATTGCTGTGGTGCTCTTCTCCAGGGAAGTTGTACCTCAAGGTCCCAGGTCAGTGTTTCACACCCTTTTTCCCATTCTTTGTTCTGTTTTAAATCTTTTATCCGAGGGAGGAAGGAAAAGCCTTCAACCTACACGATGGGTGTTCCCTCACCAAGGGAATTAGTGCCCTTTGTGCCACCTGGGCTGAAGGGACAGTTACAGGAGCACTGGCTGAAGTGGAAGCTGCTGCTGGAGGGAGGTGTTTAAGAGGCATCTGGATCTGACCCTGGAAGATATAGTTTAGGGATTACAGCAGTGACAGGTTAACAGTTGGACTCGATGATCTCAAAGGTCTCTTCCAACCTTGATGATTCTATGATTCCAACACGTGTGAAGCTACTCAGCACCAGGGTATGCACCATGTTGTGGCTGTGAAACCCAGTGAGATGGTCTCTGCTTGAGGATGAGGAGGGCTGGAGGCTCAGGATGGAGGCTCAGTGCCAGGCAGGCGCGGCACGCTCCCAGTGATGGGTGAAAGGCAGGCGGATGATGGGGCTGGTGGAGCTCTTGCTGTGGTTATCTGATCTCCTTTTTGCCCTGACAGCTCTCCTCAGTGCTTTCAGGGCTGCCCTGGGGATGCTGGTGTGACGCAGCCACACTCCCACGCTCCCACCCCACCCAGTTGCTGCGGGAGGTTCAAAGGCTGGGCGTAAACTGGTCTGAACCAAAACGCTTGGTGTGACCTTCTTCTGGGGATTAGGATGTTTGCTCTAATTCTGCACTGTCAGATAAGGGGCTGCTCCAGCCCCAGCATGCAGGTGGAGTCACTAGGATGCTGAGCAAGCATGTCCTTCCCTGGAGACTCTGACCCTCTGTGGGGAGGGGGATGCAACTCGTGAAGCTAAAGCTATGATGTGCTCTAAACAGGCTGTAGGAGTCGACATGTTTATACACACAATTACAAAATCCCAATGTGTTGGCTCAACTCAGGAGCTGTGGGATCATTCACTACAGACCATCAGAGTCCCTTCCTGCAACACTCTGAGCAGTGTGACCAGCAGCTCTCACACTTTTTTTATCCTTTCATCATCTCCCCAGGGGAAGAAGTGTGTGCAATAGAGCGTCTTGCCTTGGTAGGGGTTAGGGTTTGGTTGTTTGGGGTTTTTAAAAATGTTTTAAATACACTGGTGGTTCTGTGTTTCTGTCAGAGAAGGCCAGGGCAGGGATGTGTGTGGAGCCTCTGAAGCAGAAGTCGTGGGTTTCGCAGTGAGTCTCAGTTTCTGGTTTGCTCTAGGTTTGGACTCCCCCAAATTGTTTCCCACACAGAGGAACTCGGTTTCAGTGTGAGAAGATCTGTTCCAAAGGAAAAAAAAGTCAAACCATGGGTAGTCTTTGAGTTTTCTTCTTGAGAAAGAAGGGCCACAACTGGGTTCGTCTCCCAGCTGTACTGGATGGCAGTGTGGGAAGCAGAGGTGTGGGGAGGGGAGGAGTGGTGGAGCTGTGGGGCCCTGTGCACACATATCACAGTGCTGCAGGGCAAAGGAGATGTGGTAAAAGCTTGGCAACCACGACGATGTCAGGGTCTGAACCAAGGGGGAGAACACCCAAACCTGAGGCCAACAGGAGATGCTGCCAAAGGGCAATGCTCCTTGAAAATGAGTGTCAGCAAACACCCCAGATCAGTCCAGTGCCCTGAACTGGGCAAGGCCTTGTGCCCTTGGAAATAGCCTGATGCTCAGAGCTGAAAATAGTTTCCTCTGTCTTCCTGGAGGTCAGTTCACCCATTCTTCATCCCCAGCTCAAGCAGACAGAGACATTTGGGCAGCAGCAGTGTGATCCCACAGGAGGACTGCCAGTCTCTGCATTTTGTGTCCCCCCATGCCAGGTGAAGCCATGAGAGATACAAGGCAGAGATCTGCCCAACCAGCAAGGTGTCTGGCCAGAGAGGTTGTGTTCCCACAGCTGAATATTCAAGCCTTGATAAATGACATTTCACAAAACAAGATGTAAAGGTAGTGGATACCTGTCAGACCTCTGGGACTCAGGTTTTCGAGGTAGAATAGCTCAGTAGAGCACCTTTGGTTGCACCCCAAGAACAAAAAAGCATAGCCTCCTAAGAGACAGCTGTCCAGGAGCTGTCTGCACTAAACCCACTCTTTATAGGCTCATTCCAGGCTGAGTTAATATCCCTTTTTGACTCCTTATTCTGCATTGACTTAGCAACTTGGCCATTAAGGTGATCTGGTTGTGTAGACTCCCTTTAGTCCTAGGGAGGAACAGGGTAATTCATCCCAATCAGAGATAAACCAAAGCAATTACACTGAAGGGATTCTTATTTCTCTTGATTTTAAAGGGACCTTTCAAGTCCAGTTTGAAATTAAACATCTAACTTTTAAAGCTCATGACATGAATCTCCCTCTGAAGGTAAACACCATTTAGGTGTTTATCCAGTGTGCAGTTCACTGCAAAATCCCTGCAGGAAAATGGCCATTAAGAGAATCAGGCATTGCATTTATTTCAGCAGGGGGAAATTACAGAGCTCATAAGCTGCTAGCAGTGCTCCAAGGGATGTTTCTCACTAAAACATTCCAGGTCTTGTTGGCTGTGTCTTACTTGGCCAAGTGTGACCTGGCAGTGCTGAACACCCACACTGACCATGGCCAAGGAGCAGCCTCAGTCCAGGCTGTCTGTGTCTCCATCTGCACCTGAGAGTCAGCCCTGGATATGTGTCCAGGAAAACCTCACATCTGGGATTCCAGTTACTGCTGACATCACACAGAGGCAGATTTTCAAAGGGATTTCTTTGCCTAAAGTTGCAAAAGGCTATTCATTGTCTAAGCTTCTGTGAGGGACTCACAGAAATACCTCAGCTGTCTGATTTTGGAGCAGCTTCCTTAGGGATGTTGTAACCTTGTGTAGGAACCCACTTATAGCTTTAGGTACCTTTGGGAATTTTCTGCTGAATGTCAAGTCATTGTCCTAGTAAAAACGTTAGATTTTGGTTTAACAGTAAGAGGGTCTTTTGTGGTCTGAATTACAGCAAATTTACTTACAGTTTTCATTATTGGAAAGTTCAGGAGAAGGAATTATCCCACCAGGGAGTGCTGTTTAATTTCTGAGGAATCATTTTCTTGTCCTGATATAAATTTGATTGTAATGACAGGTAATTGTGGCAGTAGTGTAACAGTGATAAACCATGGTGGAAATAGCAGTATTTTCAGTGCAGCTTTGTGAAAATCCTTAGAATGTAAACTGAATTAAACCAGAAATCCAGCTAATATTGGCTTAGTGTTTTATGCCATGTTTGGTTCATTTTTGCTCAACAAACACTGAGATGAAAGACGAGTGGCACTGATTCTGGATTGGGGCTCATCCAGTAGTAGGATTTGAACAAATACTGAGTATTTGGCCTCATCCTTCTGTTTCATTAGAGTCATTATATTTCACTTAGAGATTGCATAGAGATCTTAAAATGTTAGAAATTGCCTTTTTCTACGTATAGCAACTCCAGAACTGAGCAGAAAAAGGGATGATAAGGGCTGTGTTCATTGAGACCTCACAGAGGTGAGCCTTACCTGCGGTCTGGTGTCTAAAAAAGTGGCAGTACTGGCAGATTAGACACCCCAAAACCACACATATTTTTAATCTTGGAGCTTTGACTCTCTAGTTTCATCCTTCTTTTTCTCTAGAAGGGTCCAGGTTTTTTCTGTCTGGTTTGGTTCTCATGCATTCCAAGCCTTGGGCCACAGATATCAGCAGGTTTTATTCGGACCGAGTGAATACTTTGGCAATCCCCTTCTTTTAGCTTGGGTTTTGCAGCATCACTTCCACTAACTGATCCCCTTGCTGTGCCCTGAGAACATTGCTATCATCTGTATTTAAATTTCACACTGGTCTAAATGTCGTAGGCTGAGTTCTGGCATGCAGAATTGAACGGAGAGTCACAGTTTTAAATTAGCAGACAGTGGAAATGAATGACTGGCTCTTCCCTGGGGAAATATTCTGGATCTGCTCAGTACAACAGCCCTGAAAATGGGACTGCTGCTGGTAATGACACAGCCTTGGCTGGGGCCTCTCTGCAGCACAGGGAGCTGGAGGTTGCATCAGCAGCTCAGCAGTGTTTACCA
>NW_008657385.1:28974-47417 GCF_000695815.1 Acanthisitta chloris | reverse complement strand
CGTGTTCCCCCGGGAGCAGAGCGCACTGATGTTTGCAGTCAGCCCAAATCTTGTCTCTGAAGGAAACAATGCAAAAAGCCAAACCCCTCTCTGACTCTCACCCCTTGGTTTATCTTTTGCAGTGGACTCTTCCCGTTTTGTAGGTCGGAAAATAGAGCATTAAAGAGTGTGTTGAGCAGAGTGCCCAAGCTCCTTGTTGGACCCAAGCACAGAGCCAAGATGGCTACTTGAGTAGGGATTTTTTCCCCTCTTCTGCTTAATATGGACATTTTGGTGTACAACTGGCCAAGCTGGAAAAGCGGATGAGAAAAAGAGGCACATAAATATATACATGGACTTTGTCAGCTTGTGCAGGTGGTTGACCATGTCCCTTCTGCCAACCTTGTGTCCTGTTGTGTTAATCTCACTGTCCCTGTGTCACAGCTCTTGGTAGAATGCTGTGCCTTAGGGATGCAACCCCAACACCTCCTGTGCTGTGCATCCTCCAGAGCAGCCCAGTAAAATGAGAAGGTCAAGGAAAGGCTTTGCAGTTTGCACAAGCAGGAAATCTCTAGTAGAGATTTTGGAGCTCTAGCTTAGAAAGGAAAATTGGGAAAAACCTGAATTTTTGGAGAGGGGATAGGACACCCAAGGCATGAGAAATTGGCAGGGAATTATCTGATCAACCCCTTTGATGGGATTAAATAAAAAGTGAAAAATAAATGCTTTTCTCTATGTTTCTTTGTCACTATTGCTAAAATATTGAAGTTTAAACAAGGAGGCTTTTAATGGAGGGTTGTCTCACAGGGTGTATTGTATTCACTGGAGTTTGCTCTCTCCTTGGCTAATTATATATATTTATCCATCTTATTGAAAGCTTCTCCAGGGCAAAGAGATGCTAGTTTATTTCTTTATTTAATAAAGGGAATTCATAGTGGAGTGAGATCTGTTAAATATCAAAGCAGTTCAGTCCCTGATACTCTGCCTTCTGGCAGGGCTGGGAGGGGACATTGCAGAGAGGTCAACAGGAGCAAGGAGCTCCCACCTCCATGGGGCATTGCTGCAGGCAGGAGGGGAAATCTGAGGTAGGAGACCTCATCTTTGGTTTGGGCTGAGACTTCCTTGAGGATCTTGTGGAGATCCTCCATTTCCTTAGGGTCAACTGATGAGTCAAGCCCAACCCTGTTCTCACTCATTGCCTGTGCTAGGTCACTGCCCTGGAGCTGTTACTTTCCTTCTCCTTGATCCATCCAAACTCCTGTTCATGCGTTCAGGTGTCATTAAACATCACATCTCCCCTAAAACAGTGCAGTGTCTCTGCATCTGCAGGGATGTCAGGGCTGTGCAAGGCTGTGCTCCCAAACTCAGAGCCCTTGAGGCACCCACAGGTCTCACCCAGAAGCAGCCACAGCTCCTTTCAGTTCAATAAAAGCATTTCAGACAAAAACCTGCTGTACTAGATCTGTGGTTGTTCTGTTAGTGCCTATTTTAATCATGGAAATGTAATGCTGTGAGAAAAATCATGGCACTGCATAGCCAGGGACTGGCCCAGGCAGGAAAGCATCCGAGTGACATGGTCACAGCAAAGTCTCATTATGGCCTGCCAGGGAGCAGCACTCATTTTCCTGCCAGGAACGGTTGTTTCTCTGCTTGCGACTGTCAAACTCATGAATCCATGGAAATGGCACAAATACAGGGGGTTATTTTCTATCTTATCAATTTTGTCTCGAAGCTCGGGGAAAAATATGAGATCTTTATTTGAAGCTGCTGCTAGAGAGCGATGTGCTGGCTCCTCGGACTTATTTACATCCTAATGATGCTGCTTTATTTATTTCTCTTTTTGCTTAGCTACCCAGGCAAGTGCTGTATGTTTTCTTCTGCAGGGAGACGAGCTCTCAGGAGTATCTTCTGCTTTATGGCTTCATGCAGATTCTGCAGCTCTGGGTTGTCACTTACTGTCACTTACGCATTTGCTTTTTGAATCAAAGCAGGCTGTGGTCTCCATACCTGGAGCATTTATTTGGGAATAACTATTTTAGCTCAGCTAAAGGGCTGAATTGTCCTTTGGATTCATGTTCTGGACTTGCAACACCAGCACAGGGATTACATCATATGAGGTGATTACCTCTGTGGCTCCAGGCTTGGACACCATCATCTATTCCCTCTCTCAGCTCTCTTTTTCATCTTGACCAGCCACCCTTAGGGTGTGCTTTGTCTTTAAGCATCACCTTCATCTCATGGGAGAAGCAAGCAAGTGAAGTGCTGTGAGGTGAGACAGCTGGGTTTTAGTGGAAGAGCATAAATGAAGTAAATAAAAATTTGGCAATTGCTTTTGTGTAGAAGCCTAGATGGATTCTGCACCTAGTAACCAGATGGTTACTGCACCCAGGTCTTCAGCTGAGCTATCCATCCAGATTCCCTGTGCAGCTGCTAGGCAGTGCTAGTGCACAATTCAGCTCATCCTAAGGTGCATGTCAGAAAATAGGTCAGATGGATTGTGCTTTAAAAGTGCTCATTTTCCTAAAGGCGGTTGTGCTGACGAGCACAGATGTAGATACTTCTGTATGTCTGGAGTGGGGGAAGGCAGAATCCACCCTTGGAAACCAGCAGCATTGTTACATGCAAAAGGATGCTGATATAATTCCTGCTATTTTCCCCAGGTAGCATCAGTCTCCCACACCCACAGCCCCAGTCATCTTGAGGCTCAGTGCCAGTAACAAGCCCCATCTAGGAAAGAAAATCAGTGACAGGTATCAGCAGCACACTGAGCTGATGGGGTGCAATACCTGCCATGCTGACCTGTGTCCCCAGGGCTCCCTGAGCTTGGGGCCTGATGATAAATTACAGAGAAACTGTTCATAGTGAATTCCTGCACAGACAAGTGGTCCTGCTGCCTGAGCTCAGCCTGAGCCCAGGCTGTGGTTCCTGCTGCCCCTCACCTCCTCCTGCATGAGTAAACTGTTTCCTTGTGCCCTGCTCTCCCCCTGCCAACAATTGGACTGGCTGCACAGATAGGGAGCTCCCTTGGGAGAGGAGAGGTGGGAAAACCTCTCTTAGGGGAGATGTCAGCATCCAAACGCAGCCCTGAGTGGTCCCTTCCCAGCAGCTGGAGAAATAAGGTGCAAGGGCAGTATGTGCATTGCAGTCTGCTAAGGGAATGTACTTATTTTTAATGATAATATTTAGAAATTAGATTGCCATCTGATTAGGGCAGGACCTACAGAGAGCCATGCTGCAGTTATCGTATTGCTGGTCATAAAGGGTAATAACTAACACTGGGAGATGATGATAATGCCAGAGATTGAGTGTAGGATTTAAGAGGAGGTAAGTAGTGTTTTCAGTTTAAAACCATTTCCCCTGTCCTGTTACTCCATGACCTTTTCAGCTCTCTTGGAACCCCTTTAGGCTCTGGAAGGTGCTCTAAGCTTTCCCCAGAGCCTTCTCAAGGCTGAACAACTCCAGCTCTGTCAGCCTGTCCCCATAGCAGAGGTGCTTCAGGCCTTGGAGCATCTTCATGGCCTCCTCTGGACTTGTTTCAGCAGGTCCACATCCTCCTTATGCTGAGAGCTCCAGAGCTGGATCTCACCAGAGCCAAGTAGTAGGTCAGAAGCACAAGTCCACAGGAGAGCAGCAGCACCAACCCCATCACCTAAGCAGAGCCTGCAAACCCTCTGTGGCTGCTTCCAACCCACAACCAAATTTTGTATGTGCTCCCTTCCTTCTCCAGGTGCATGTCCTGAGACAGGAACAAATTGTCTTGCAAATAAAGACACGGAGTGGGGCTGGTGTGTGCAGACAGTGCCGCTCGCTGCGCGTGTGCTGCAGCCCTGCATGCACCCTGTACAACACCAACACAGCCAGAGGCTCGGGCTGCAAAGAGCTGAAGAGACAGCAATCTGGGGAGACAGGGAAAAGAGGGAGGGCACTGCAGCTTGCTAGAAACCCCAACAGCACCTTAACCCTGTCAGCACGGGCTGGCATCACCCCCACGGTCTGCATGGGTGATGGGAAGTGGCAAGTGACGGCGATGCTTTATCGACGCCGGGTTATGGAAGGGGCAGGCAGCTGAAGGCGATGGGCTATTGTCTGAGAGATGAAATTTATTACAGGGCACCACACAAAGCCTAAATTAGGCTATCCAGGAGTGGGGAAAAAAACCCTTTGGTGTATGTGATATGTATGCAGAGCTTGTCATATCAAGTAATGTAGTGCAATAAGGCTGAACCAGGCAGTAATGGGCTGCGTGGCTGCTGCTCTGCTTCCCTCTCTGTGTTTTCCTGTTGTTTTTTGCAGTGGGACCTTAATGGGGTTCTTTAAACAGATGCTTGAGGAGTCGTACTCCAGCGAGCAGCGATTAAATAAAAAAAAAATTAAATAAAAAATAATAAGAGAAAGAAAAAAGAGAAGAAAAAAAGAGAGAGGGAAAAAATGTTAAAAGCACAAGATTGGCAGAAATCATTTTTCAAAAGAAAAGAGCTTGGGGGTGGGGACGAGCTGGGAGAAGACTGTCAGGCTGTGGAAAAGTTTAATAAATTCCATGTCACTCTAAAGACCGTCATGTGCAGAGTTGCCCAAGGCCAATAAAACCCGATAAACCTCTGATAGGCTGCTCTGCTGCACGGGCACGCGTTATTGCTTTGATACCTTACACAAAAATAGGGTGCTTTTTTGTTGTTTTTGATATGGTAAGAGGCCTTGCAGTGTGCTGTTCTTTATAGGAGATATATATAAAATCCATGATAAAAACACCAAAGGATTTAAGTGTGTAGCTGTCATCAGTTACTATTTAACTGAGCGAAACATGTTAAAAGCAGCAACAATACAATATAGCAGTGAACGCATGAGAGCTCAGGCAATCTTCCTCCCACATTTAAGAGAAAGTGCTTTTTAAAACTGTAATCTTTGTCGGATTCACGGGGAGGGGGAGAAGGCAAGATGAGGAAAGCAAGGAGAAACATCTCTTATTTTTGTTTAACTTCAGCAAGTCATTTATTTGCCTGATGTGGCAAACCTTGGAGTATTTGCTTAATTTTCCTCCCAGGAATGGCATGGCTGAATGGATGTGTTAAGGGCTGTGTCCAGCCTGGTTCTCACCACAGGATGGAGGTCTCACTGCCAGTGGAAGGTGCAGCACGTTCCAGCCTGGGGAGCAGCAGCATTGCTTATGCTCATACCCTTGGGTGGTTCAGCCAAGCTCTCCCAGCCTTTATCTCCCTCCGTGGTCCTTGTGGGACCACAGGTGTGATGTTCAGGGCACATTGTACAGTGTAGTTAATGTATTAAAAAGGACCTTGGCTGCTGGAGCAATGGGAAATCTGGTGGTTTCTCCTTGCTGGGAATCGTGACAGTGTTTACACCAGCTTTAATACAGTTTTAGGCTCTTGCCTGTCATCCCTGAGCTTTGAAATGACCTGAGGATCACCACTAAAAATGAGGCAAAGCTACTGCTGCTCCTGGATGGAAGTGTGTAGTTAATGTATTAAAAAGGACCTTGGCTGCTGGAGCAATGGGAAATCTGGTGGTTTCTCCTTGCTGGGAATCGTGACAGTGTTTACACCAGCTTTAATACAGTTTTAGGCTCTTGCCTGTCATCCCTGAGCTTTGAAATGACCTGAGGATCACCACTAAAAATGAGGCAAAGCTACTGCTGCTCCTGGATGGAAGTACCGGATCACCACTAAAAATGAGGCAAAGCTCACTGGATGGAAGTGCAGCACCCAGCAGCACCCAGCTCCTGCCCAGGGCTGGCTGTCAGTCCCAGGCTGACTGGGGCTGAGCCTGTTCTGCCCTGGTGCACCTGAGAACTCCAGCAGAACCCAAGGACACAGCATGGGCAGGGAAAATAACCTGGATGGACATCATGGGGCTGTGGCAGTGGGGAAAGGCTGGCCCCAAGGAGGGGACACTGTGCCAATTTTCCAAGCCTGTTTCCTTGCCCTGGAGAAGGCAGATGGCAGAGCTGGGAAGCTGTATCCCCACTGTCCCTCAGTACAGCACCACCCGTTATCTATTACCCAGTTTTTCCATTTGCTGCTGTTTGTTGTGCTGGTACCTGGAAGGCAAACTGGTCATGATTCCAGTGCCAAACAGAGTGTTGGTTTTAATGCTTGTCTCTCCAAAGAGCTGAAAGTCACAACCATGAGCTGGAATCTGCAGAGAGCTGGGACTGGCTGGAAAGGGTTCCATGGCTTCCCCCAAGCTCTGTCTGAACTTCCACATAACTTTTCCACACATTCATCTCTTGGCCCAGTTGAAGTTTTGCAGGTTTGGGTGTCTCTACAAAGCTGAACAGTAGGAATATTTGGGCAAGGGCAGTTTGGTTGGCTACAGTAGGCAAGGAAGTATAAGAAACCCTTTTTTTATTGTTCTATGAGAAGTATTTGCAGGGTGTCACTTCCAAAAGATGAAATTTGGCCTGGGAAGAGCTGGTGTTGAGAAGTGCTTCTCGTTGTTCTGAAAGAAGTTGGGTTCGATTCATCTGAGTTACAAACCTTTGATAATCATATGCTTACCATACATTTTTCTTCTAAACTCCCAGCTGTTTTCTATATTTTTCTCCCTCATCCATTTCACAGAGAAAAACACAACTCCAGAAAAATCCTCTTCTTTTCTCAGTGCTGTAGTTGGCAGGAAGGTGCTTACTTCCAGGTTTTGCAAAACACACAAAAATACAGGCTCACTAAAAGAGGGGGGATTTGTCTAATTTCCCTCTCTGAAATGTACTGATTTTATTTGTCTTTGGAGCAAAAGTTGCACGGCTTGAAATTTAATTCCAACAACTTGGAAGATTCAGGTTGAATCTTCTGCTGGGTAACTTTGGGTGAGTTACCCAACCCCTTGGCCAAATAGAGCCAAGATTTTGCCTTTTCTTCCACCACTCCCTGCTTTTGCCCACTGAAATACAAAACCTTCTGGGTCTGGAAGATGCAGTCCTGGATGGTCCCTCTCTCTTATATTGTATTTGCAGCATCTGTCTGTGGAAGGACAAGTCATGAGCACCTCAGCAGCATTTTAGAGAAGGAGAAAAATGTGGCTTTACCCAACATGTTGCTTCTGGTCAGATAAACAGCTATTTCCTGGCAAAATTCCTCTTTGCATAAAGCTTTGCCTCATCTCTCTGGCTTCCTTCAGGAGGCCACAGCTAAGCTGAGTGCAAGGGGGAAGTGCTGATACAAATACCTGCAGAAGGGAAAGGTACAGGAAAGGATCTGGAAATGTTTAATGTTGTCCACATATCAGCAGTATTCCCTCTGTTCATCATAATCCCATTTTCTGCCTCAGTCGTGTCATTACTGCCCACCGGATTTGGGGAGATAGCAGCAGGAAATGAGCTGGAAAAACATCAGACAGTTTGGGTCTTTTTTAAAAAAGTCATTAACACCTTTAAGACATTTAATGAACTGCAGGCAGCTCTCCGAGTGGAGATGGATAAATTTGCTGTGGGTATGACAGTGAGGGGAGACTCTGCAGAAAGGCAGGAGCAAAGTGTTGGGTTTATCTGGACTGGAATGGGCTGGAGGGCAGGGAGAGGTGAGGGCAAGCACTGTCTAGATGGCAAAGAAGGGAAATAAAAAAGGCAGAAGTGTGGGGCTCCCTCTTCCCTGGGCCCTCCATGGGCAGAGATGTGCAGGGTGACCCCCATGTATGCTCCCCTACCCCAGTAATATCACAGTGCTTGCAAAGGTGTTGTTTCCATGAAGGTGCACCCTAACCTGCCTGTTGTACACATTTGAGGGAGGTACAGCATTACCTGCCTGTCATTCACTCTTGATGGAGACACATCATTACCTGCCAGTGGTTCACACTTGATGGAGACACACCATCACCTGCCTGTGGTTCACACTTGATGGAGACACACCATCACCTGCCTGCTGTGCAGGTTCACCTGAGCCCATCTGTGTTTGCTCTTTGCAGTCTTCTGGAGCAGACTCAAAAAGGGAGGCAAAGTCTTGGTGTTATTCCAGGTTGAGTCAAATTCTTCACCTCTCACAATTCTCCAATGTGGCAACTGTAAAACTCAACTCATTTTAGCCCTTGTTAGGTTGGGGCAATGCATCCCAGGAGAGCTCCTGTTGCAGATTCATGCTGGCCAGAGCTCAGGCACTTGTGTTTCCACATGCACAGCAGCCACAGCTACGACCTGCACATCCACCCATACCCCTGGGAGCTGCACACAGGCTCTGCCACTGCCCTCTCCTGCACTGGCTCTGACCTTATCTGATTGTGATAAAGCACTGGAGGTATTGTTCCTATGTACCTGCTGTGCTGTCTGCACACCTAGGAGCATATCTAATTTGCAGCATATCTCTTGGGTGGGAAGAGATATTTATCCTTCTGACAGGCAGAGAGGGGCCAAGAGACTTGTCCAAAGCACAGAGCGAGTCTATGAATTAACAGGGACTCAACCCAGACCTGAACTGGTGCCCCAGCTCCTGGCACACACACCCTGCCTGCTGGCAGCTGCTGGAAGCATGAGGGGGAGAGGAGAGCAATTTGTTTTGCAGGTTGCTTATTTATAAGGACAGACTCTTTTGGGGGTTGTAGTGCTTTTGAGGTTAAAATTGTCAGGGTTGTCCTGTCTCCTGTCCTTAGGGTTCCCATGGGTGGCAGAGGTGGGAAATTGGGATGAAGAAGTGGCACCTGGAGAGGCACAGGCTCATGAGGAGCAGTGCTGGGGGCTGCCCAGGGGCTTTGCTGCCCAACCCTGTTGGCAGTGAGAGCTGGCTCCTGCCAGGAGCCCTGGGCTCCCTTCCAGGCCAACGAGGACTTACAGGATTTAATAGGCACAAGCTACAGTGCCACTTCCCTGCTCTCTTGACCCTTTCCATCTTGACCCCATGAGTGTGGTATGAACTTATCACCTCCCCAGCTTTTCTCATGTGCTGCATCTCCTGTCCCACCCCAGTTGTTGCCCCTTGGGCATCTCAGCCCTGTTCCTCCCTTCCCTGACCTACCTACCTACCCTTCCCCTTTCCCCCACCCACCCTACAGGTCTCAGTCCTCCCCTCCCTGGCTCTTTCCCCTAACCCCATCTCTGCATCCAGGCAGTCTCTAGGGTCAGGGAGGACAGCCCTACATCTCTGCATCCAGGCAGTCTCTAGGGCCAGGGGGGACAGCCCTGCCTCCTGCCTCATCTTTGAGCAGCTTCTCATCAGAACAGTGAAAAGCACGTGGCTAATGTAAGGCCTTGGCCACCACACTCTGAATTTCAAGGTCCTCCCCCAAAGCATGAAAAATTGTCCAGAAGTTTATTAGCAACATTCTCCCTATTTCACCCCCCCCAGCCAGCTGGGCTGCAGAGGCTGGAGATGGTGGTGGGACAGTCAAAGAGGAACACACTTGCTGCAGAAAGTTTCAACCCAAACAATTAAATCCCTGAAAGAATTTCCAAAAGCCTAAGCAGGTTACATGCCTAATTCTCAGAGCCCAATGGGACTTGGACATCTAATCTTCTTAGCTGCTTTTGAAAATCTTTGCCAGGTGCCTGTTTGCATGTTTAGGTGCTCTAAAACCTTTGCAAGTCTGAGCTGTAGAGTGTGGTCAGTTTGGGTCAGAGCAGAATTGCAGCAAATCCCATCTGGAGACAGTTATTTGGGCTTAAATCCGAGCTGGGCAACCAGCAGGGTCCCCAACCCTGCTGAGGGACACCATATGTCCTTCGTCATTTTGCTTTATTCTACTTTTGGCAGACTTAACATGGGGAAGGCAGAAAGGCAGAGTCTTCCCGTGTCTGCCCCTGCCCAGAGAGCATCAGCTCTGTTAGATACCACAGGAAGAGACTCAGCTGTCAAAAGCACTCGCTGTGCTGTGCTTTTTGGCAAATCTGGCCTATAATGCCCTTTGCTTTATGGATTAGAGCTCCAAGTCAGGAACAGCAAAGGCAAAGCCTCCAAGGAGGAGCATTGCCTTGTCAAAACTCGAGCAGAGCAACTCTCCATGTGATAGCAATGCTTGCCCTTGCAGTGCTGTTGAAAATCAGAAACTGTTCATGCAGTCACTATGCTCCTGGCCAGCACCACTGATGGAAGGAGAAACACAGACTTCTTGGAGCTTTGGAGAGTCAGGCCACAGGTTTTTGAGTCTGAAACACAGACCTATGTGAAAGTCTTAGCTGTAGGACACCAAGGACAAGCCCAAACAGTCACTGCCACTGAGCAGAGGTAGATGTTCCAGCTGACAGCATGAAAAGAAGGACTCAGAAGTTCCGTGTCCCAGCTCCTAAGTCACTTGAAACCTGTCCTTCCTCAGGAGATCAGCAGCAGTGCCTGGCAGACCAGGGGATGCCCATGCTGTACCACATCTACCCAAGCCCTGAGGACCTCCCTCTGCTGGGACTCTGACCCCCCCTTTATCTAACCCTACCCCACCCCCCAAAAGTGACCCCATTTTCTGAGAAATTATTTCCAGTGCAGTAATTGCAGGCTGGAAATTAGACCCCAGTCTTCAAAGAGAGGGCTCTGAAGTGCACATTAGCTCTCTGCCGGGATGAGCCATCGTACCAGTCCCTGCTCGTCTCCTGCCTGAAATTATGTTTGACTACAGGGCATGAAATGTTATTCATCCTTCCCCATCTCCCTCCCATCCGTTTCTATTCAGATTCAGCACGGAGTGGTAGCAGCAGCAGGTATATGAAAAGGATTTTCAGGTGTTCATGTGTCTTTTCTTTCTTTTTTTTCCTCCGGTTCCCCTTTTATACATGAGAAAGCAGCATGAAAGGCAAAGCAAATGAGAATGGGAAAGAAAGTGTTGGATTTAAAGCAATCTGTTAACATGGGGGAGTTTATTATCTGGAAAGACAGGGCCTTGGTGTGTCAGGGTGAGTGGCAGAGTGGCCCCAGAGCTGCCTCTGTGCTGCCCATGGTCAAGGCTGGCGTGGAAAGGGTGGTGCTGAAGCAGCTGATGGGCACGAGGTTAATTCTCATTTCACTCCCTGGCAGTAGCAATTTCACGGATCTCGTCATCTGTGGACAGTTGCAGAAAGGGGAGATCAGAAATGACAAATATCTACATTACCTTCAGAGATTAAAATGCCACCAAATGTTCTTTTAATACGAAGCTGCTGGTGGTTCTGGGGTTTGGTTTGTGTCAGAGACCATTTTCAGTTTGGGGGTTTTTTTATTGTTTTAAATTTTATTTTAAAGAACAAAACACACAGAGAAGAACATTAAAAACTGCAGACATAGCTGGAATTTGGAGGCTGTCATGAAAAGCAAGCAGATATCTAGGCTGGACATCTCCCATCTGCATGGATAATTGATAATCATGTATTTTTCCCACCAGTCAAAAACAGAGTAAGTTTGAAATAGATGGAACTGGTTCTTGCCATTTTCTTGTCAGTGTTATCTCATTAGGATCAATACTTTGCTTTGCTTTTCTATAAGCCTGGGAAAATCAGGGGGATGGATTTCCTCTAACAGGATAAAATCCTTGCAAAGGACTTTGGAGAGGTGAGATAAGAAATTAACATTAAGAAAAGCGATCGCTATCGTATGCAGAGGTTTTGCTTCTTCTGAAACCCACCTGAAGCTTGTTTTCCAGCACATTTACATTTCGAACGAGCTACAGCTCCTGCTGATTTGAAGCCGCAGGGTGTAAAAACCCCCTGGGGTTTTGCTTTGCTGAGAATTGCCCATCCCTGCACGTAGGAAATCCAGTGTGATGCTGACCTTGAGGCTCAAATGGGACTGGCTGGGACTGGGGGAAGAGGGGCAGGAAGGTGTGGAGGATGTGCAGATGTTGTGTGCTTGTGATCCTGCTCGGGGCAAATTAAAACTGAGTTGTATGAGGCTTTGATTTCATTTCCCTGCTGGGGAGCAGCAGCCTCTGTGCAGCGGTGGAGCTGCTGGATGGGAGAACTCTCCCTGCTCCTGTGGGACTGGAAAGTGGTTTGGGTTATTTTTCTACGTGTCACTTTTTTCTTTGCCATATCCTTGCTCCTCCGTAGCTGCCACCAGCTCTGTTCTTGTGCTGTGGGAGGAGAGGAAAAGGGAGTGAGGGAACCAGTGTGGGGTCTGTACAGGGCCCTGGGGTCAGAGCATCAGCAGAGGAGGAAGGTGAGGAAGAGGTGCCTGGCACAGTGAGCATCCCCTCACTGCCCTTCCCAACTCTGCCTCTCCAGGCTCTCTCATAGCTCCTCGGTGTGTGCTGGTGTTCACTGCTGGAGGTCGGGACACACCATAAATCAAAAGCTTCATGTGCCCTTTGATTAATGCCCGGGGAGGTGTGAGATGGCATTGCTGGTGTTCTCAGCCTGGGAGGGGGTGGCAGAGATGAATCTCGAGGGCTGGCACAATTAGCATTTGGGGAGCAGCATGGATATGGCCAGGGCAGCATTTGGCCAGAGCAGGAGAAAGGGGGATTGTCTCTTCCCCCCTGTCACAGCAGCATCGTGTCACTTGGGAAGGTGTGGGAAGTAACCTGGACCACATCTGCACATCTTTGGAGGTGTCCTTAGTGAGGGCTATTTAAGACATTTAAAGAGAAGAGATGGGGTAACTCTCCAGGCATTTAAGGAGAATCCTTCTGGTTTGGCTTAGAGAGAAACCAGGAGATGGAAAATGTAATGGGAGGGTGATGGGAGCTGGCTGATGGGGGTGGGAGCTGACAGCTCAGTAGCAAATGAGACATGACAGAAAGGGGGGAGATAATTTAACAGGCTTGGCCTGATATTGTCCTTCATAGTCATGTCTTGATTTTCTCTTGCTTTAGATTTGTCAGATCTGATTTTACACAGAAGATGAGGGAGGGGGAATGGTCTGTACTGCATGTGCTGCGCAGAGGTGCCCGTGCAGTCGCCTGTTGCTCTTCCAAGCCACAAGCATGCAAGAAACATTTGGTTTAAAATGTCTGGAAGTATTTTCGTGCTGTTAAAATAACCTCTTCTTCACCATGTGCCTTCTGGAGAGCTGTTGTTCTATTTTTGCTCCAAATTTCAAAACAAATCCCACCCCCTAAGGCAGAAACCAAGTGCAGGAACCGTCAGGAACTGTCAGCTTCACTGAACTAACCGAAAACTGAGATTTACAGCAAAAGCCTTTGACTTCTGGTGTTCACCTCGAAGCAACAGGCTGCAAACCACCCCCCCTTCCCTGAGGCTTGGCAGCTCCCCTGCTGCAGGAGGTGTTGGTGGTGGAGCAAGGGGAGGAGGTTTGTGGGGATTCACATTCTGCCTGAGCCTCACACAGGCTCATGAACAGTGAGGTCTCCATGGCTTCGTCCCACAGCCCAGTGCACCAGGCTCCTGCTTCAGGTGTTGGTGTTGTCTTGAGGTTGAGGTATAAATCCATGCCCTGAAAGCTCCTGGATACCAAGTCTTCCAGCAAGAAGGGATGTAGTGAGTTCCTCTTCATGACAGCAAAGCTTCCATTGCTCCTTGAGGCTCCTGGGCTCACCCTGACTGATCTTCCCCTCTGTGGCAGTTTGGGGACCAGGACACAGAGATGGCTGAGACAGACCCTGTGCCCTGCTGTGCTCCCCTGGGGAGCTGCAGGTCCCACAGAGCTCAGCACTGTGGTCAGACTCCCAAGGGCTGTGAGCAATGGCTCAGCACCAGGTGCCTGCACAGATCCTGCACCCAGCCCTGGCCAGGCCAGGTGGGTCCTGAGCCACAGTTGTGCTTGTCCACAGGGACCTCCCAGACCAGGATGGGTGAAGGGTGGTCCCCAAAGCCGGGTATAGTTCCCAGAGTCACTGCAGGTTGTGTGCCTCTCTTCCAGGTCCATATAAAATACATAATAATAGCAAATAAATAATAAAAAGTTGAGCTGCTTTTAATTTTTAACCAAAGCAGCTGCGTAAAATAACTTCTTAAGTCCTTTGCCTATGGCAAATGCCTTAGAAGGACATAAAAGACAAGTTCTAAATTTCCTCTCTGGCCTTTTTTATGGCTGTTGCCTGGCACAGCTCTGAAGCCACAGGTTCTTGCAGCTTTGGAGGCTGATCCTTCCCTGGAGGGTGAGCAGAACAAGCCTGCAGCCTCCATAAAGCCAAAGGTGAGGTGCTGCTGGCAGCCACGACCTCTCAGGAAAGAGCTGCTGCTGAGAGAGGTTGTAATTGCCATTTCCCTGCAGATATTTGCTTTAGTCTCTTGAGGCTGAGCTCTCCTGAGCTCCAACTGAGACGTGAAGCCACTGCCCAGGGCACAGCACCACAGGCTGGGCACAGACCTGCAGGAGCTCTGACTGGGCACACGTGGCTCTGCAGCAATTTAAAAACCATTCCTCAGATCCCAACCTCCTGGACCGAGCCAGATGGGGATTAGAAGGAGTTTGCCACATCAAAAAAAAAAACCAACCCAAGGCATGTTCTGGTGGTGAATTTAGCAGTCACAGAGGTTGCTAATTACAGGGAGGAGGTGCAGCTTGGCACACAGGATGCCCCAGAGTGCTGGGGGCTGGACAGCTCTGTTTGCAGACAGTTGTGTCCTAGTGACTTGGGACACACTGCCCATGTGCTCAGGGTGACAGTCACAGTTGAATTGAGTACCAGGGGGTACTAGGAGTGATACCACATTGCCAATGAGTCTTGCTGGGTGGTGGCACTGTGGGGACATCTCAGTGGCTGTGTCCAAGTCTGTCTCTTCGAAGCTCTGGGTGTATTATTAGTCCAAGGAGGAGGCTGGCTTGGCCCTCCCTGGCAGCTCCTGCAGAAGCTATGGAAAACTCTGTCCTTCCCAGGCTAAATCCCACTCTGTCTTTCCCAGGCTATGGATGGGACTGACCCTCCACCCCCAGGTTTGAGAAACCCCCAACAAGAGCTGCCTGGTTGGGGGATCAGAGGAGCCTCTTCCAAACTTAGGATGCCAGTGCCATGCACAAATGTTCTCACCAGAAAAGCTTCTGCACCACTTTAACTTGATCTTGACTTCACTCCTCCATGGTGGGTGCTCTGTGTATGTTTTGCACTGCAGAGGTGTAACCCCTATAGGTTATGCACATGCACCAATCCCACAGAGCAGAGCTGGAGGAAGGGCAGGCAGGAACCCCAAAGCCATACCCAGACAGAGAGAAATTCCATGCTGGAATAAACCCTGTTGGCTAGTCCTGGATCTGCATTAAGCCTGTGCACATAACACAGGGAGGAGATGCTGAGGTTCAGATTTTTTGCCCAAGTGCTGCTTGTTGGGGTGATCTCCCAGGAGAAGGGAGGTCTGTGGGAACAGCACGGCAGGGATGGACTTCACCGGCCAGCCCTGCCATGCTGCCTCCCCCTGTGGCAGCTTGGTGCCACTCAGTTTATTAGCAGCCTGGTCCAAGCTAAATTTTAATTGTACAGGTCTCTCTGATGCCCAGTTCAATAGGCTGGGTAGGCTGCCCGAGGATCCAGCAGATGAGGAAGGTGAGATCTTTTCTTAAAAGGACATTGCCCAGTGATTTTTCACAACGCTTTGAACAGTTTTGCTGATTCTTTTATTTTTAATTGGTTCCCCTTGGAAAACTCGTGCTGAAATCTGTGTCTTTTCATCATTTTGTGCCGCCGTTGATGCCAGCAGTGTGCTCGGAACTGCACGGGGCATGCGAGGAGCTGGGGTCGCCTCCACCATCCTGCCCATAAACTAGGTCAGCATTTGACAAAGACATGTGAGCTAGTGGTGGGTCTGGTGCTGCCATCCCATTGCAAAGCCAGTGGGGATGGTTATGGAGAGGTTTGGTTTGAAGAATCCCATGGAAAGGGATGAGCAGCATCCTTCGCCCTCCAGGGGAGGTGGTGTGGGGTCATGGGGCTTTGGCCTGCAGCTGTTTCCCTGGACCAAAGCCTGACTTGAAATCCCTGTGTAGGGATAGACCTGACAGCCTTAGGGTGCTGGGGTTAGATGAGGCTGGAGCTGAGCTGCTGTAGGTGCTGGGCCTGCAGCACCTTCCACCCACCCACCAAGGAAATCCCTTGAGCAGCATTCTGGGGGTTGTATCATTGGGTCTCACTATACCTGGGTTTTGTCTGGGAAGTCTCCTAGGTGCACTGTCCTCCCAGCCATGGGGTGAGACCTGATCACTGCCCATGAGGCTGTCCTGCCATCCTGCTTCTGGCTCCCACCACGGCACCCCTGGTCTGGGACCTGCCACCATCCCCACCAACCTTATTTGTGGCCTCACACCACAAGTAAGAGATGCCTGTCCCTGGCTGGGCAGGAGGGACACCCATGAGAGCAGCACAAGTCTGGCACACAGGGAGTAAGAACAGGTACAGGGGGATAGAAACTTGGGGGGTTTTGTAATTATTTTTAGAAAACAAATATATGCAAAATGCCTTATTTCCTTAACTTGTGGCTGTGTGAGTGCGACGTGGATATGTGTGGCTTAGCTGTGATATTTTCATTACATGAGTAGGTGCAATGAGGCAACACACACACACCAGCACTGCTGCTATAGCCCTTCTCTGAAACACACCCATCGAGGCACTTTGGTCATCCCCTTCCCCTCATTGCTTCCCCTTTGCTTTCTACATCCTCCTAAGACTCCTCCTCTTATTTTACCTTCAACCCTTTGAACTTCCCATTTCTTGGACTGACAGGTCCTCTGGGTGTCCTTGGCCCAAGGAGCACAGCTGTGAGATTTAGATGCAGAGGGCTGTGTCAGGATTTCAGAATAGAATCATAGAATTCACAGAATGGGTTGAATTGGAAAGGACCTTAAAGATCATCTCATTCCACCCCTTGCCATGGGCAGGGACACCTTCTACTAGATCAGGTTGCTCAGGGCCCCATCCAGCCTGGCCTGGAACATGTCCCACACCCTGCTGGGCCTCAGAGGGTGTGTGTTGACCCAAGGCTGTGCCAAGGCAACAGTTTGTCTCCTTCCAGCACCACCTGTGTGATGAGGCTGAGAAGACACAGACCCTGACCTTTGCTTGGGCACCAGTGTTGTTGCCACCTGTTCAAACTGTTTTCTACTCCTTGTAGAAATATATTTTCTCAAAATAACTTGTTTTGTGGCTTTTTGGAGTTGACTCAACATTTAGGGAAGTTAGAAATGTTTTTCAGCACAGAGGCTGTTTTGGTGGGTTGTAGTGGTGTTGGCCCTGTCGGTGTGTCCTGGCTGAGCCCTACAACGCTGCTGGAGCTTGGGAATTACCTGGGATCGAGCCCAGGAGCTCAGCACCAGCTGCTGTGATCAAGGCTGGGTCTGGAGAGGTAGTAAGAGGGAGCAGAGCAACCCCAGCACCTCTCAGCAGTGCTGGCAAGCAGGAACCCACTGAGGGAGGGTGCCAGCCCTGCAGGCATCATCCCAGCTGTGGAGTGAGTGGGTGACTGTGCCACTTGGCATCGCAGCTGGCAGTCTCGAGCTAGAGGGAAGAGCAGCCTATAAGACAGCAAACAAACAGAAATCCTCTGCACAGCAAACTGCCTCCTATTCCACCCTCATTCCCCTGCTCATACTTCCCTCCCCAGTCTCCTTTTTAGTTTGATGCAAAGGGGGCAATGAGACCTGTTGCTTTTTCAGTTGCTGTGCCCATGAACCCTACTCTTTGCTCTGGGCAGGAGGAGGTGATGGGTGTCCCAGCAGTAGCTCTGTAGCTGTCTGGGGCTGGAACCTGAAGCCAGAAACATCCCCACACCCCTCCACCTCCCCCAGGTAGGCTGCCTGCCTGCATTTTGCCTGCTGCCATAGACATGCCTTTAACTAGTCTTTAATGATAACAAAAGGACTTGCAAAGCTTAATATGAGTCAAAGTGTTTTCAAGAAATGTCAGCTGCCACATGTCTCTATTTAAATAGGGAAAGGGTTTCTTTTTTTTTTTCCATCTCTCAAGCACAAAACCACACCGCTGTGTTAATTCATGAAAATGCCATGGAAAGTGGTGGTGAGAAGTAAAAAGGGAAAAATGACCAGGTCAGCTGCACTACCAAGGATGAGTGAAGTGCTGAAAGGCTGAAGAGAAAACGTGGTGTTTGAAGAGATTTGGTGCCTGATTTAACGCCTTCCTTCCCTCTGTAGTTCCTCTGCTATTGTGTCGCACACGATGGGCACTGGAGCAGAGGCACGGCCTCTGCCTCTGCTCTCCAGCCAGGCACGTTTGTACCTTCATCAGAAAAGAAATATGCAAAAAAATGATTTTTTCTTTGATGAATGACATTTTGCTTTAATAGCCTTTATCTCCTATCCTTGTGCAACGCATCCTCTTGTGCCCAGCTCTGACCTACCCTCCAGACCCTGCAGCCCCAGGGTGATTCCCAGTGCCAAGTCCAGACCACAGTGCTCCCTCCAGCATGAGGGAGGTTTTCCTTGCATGTGACAAAAGGCCTTGTATCTCTGACTAGGGAAACTGGTGTTCCTTTGAGCAAGAAAACCCTCTCACACTGGCAGGAGAGGACTCCCAGTCCCCACTGGCCCTGTGCTATGGTGCTTCACATATGCCACACTGGGAGTCAGGATCCAGGAGCTGGGAGCCAGGAGCTGGGAGTCAGGATCCAAGAGCTGGGAGCCAGGAGCTGGGAGCCAGGAGCTGGGAGTCAGGAGCCGGGAGCC
>NW_008657385.1:18956-28214 GCF_000695815.1 Acanthisitta chloris | reverse complement strand
GGAGCCAGGATCCAGGAGCTGGGAGCCAGGATCCAGGAGCTGGGATCCAGGATCCAGGAGCTAGGATTCAGGAGCTGGGAGTCAGGATCCAGGAGCTGGGAGTCAGGATTCAGGAGCTGCGAGTCAGGAGCCAGGAGCTGGGAGCCAGGAGCCTGCAGCCCCAGTGGCTGTTTGCACTGTGCAAATCTATTAGCTGAGTTACTGCCACAATTTCCTAATGGGATGGGGAACACTCAGGAAATGATAGAAGTATATAATTAAACCAAGCCTATCTGAGGATCTTCCATTACGCCATGGTAATTTCTGGATCTCAACATCCTTCTTTCCCTTTTTTAGAAGTCGGAAAGAAGGGAGATGAGAGCGTGGTGCTTTTTTTTTTCTCTTGAAGCCTCCTAGCACACCTTTACGGTCATAAATCTCTGCTTATTTATGATCCAGGGAAGTTAACCTTCCAAATCAGATTACACAGATGATTCTATGCCTTGCCTTCACCTGACTGGCAGGAAGGAGAGCTGCTAGGGAAGAGGCACGTATTCCAGCAGTGGAATATGTTGTGTATAGGAATTTAGCCACATCTTTCTGAATAAATGGAGAACTCTCCTTTGGGACTCACTGTTTTTTATTGCAGGAGCTATTAAAACGCTATGAGAGCAGCAGGGATCAGGGCAGCAGGTTTTGTCTATTTGCACAGGGTAGTTAACCTGGTTATTTAGAGTCCAGCTGTAGATGTTCCTCCATATTCCTGAGCTGCAGAGAGTTTTCAAATTCTCCTTTCACACTCCACTTCCAGGACTTGCCATTCTCTGGTCATTGCTCAGGGTCCTGCCCTTGAAACGTGTGGCAGGTCGGTCACTACCTGGTGTGATCAAACACTGTGAGACCCAGCAAACAGCCAGCAGATGTGCAAGATTCCCACTGAAGCTGGAAGGAGCCAACATTTTAAGGACAAAGCCAGGCAGCCCAAGGTTTGATGGAGAAAAAGCCTCACTGGAAGATGCCAGGAGGCTGACAATAGGTGCTGTGCACAAAACCGGGATGTCTCCTTTAGGATTATTCTGGGCACATGCCCTTTGGTGATTGATGTCTGACACCTTCAATGCAAAGTTCCTCTCCACTGGGTCTTGATTTTGACAATGCAGCCTTTCAGCTTGTAGACTTTGCCCATCCAGGGAGCTTAGAATAAAGCAATGGTCACAAAGCACCGAGGAAAATGCATCTGCATTGAAAAAAACCCACCTTTGCCTGGTCTTTAGAGTCAGCTTAATGTCCAAACTCCTGCATTAACACAGTCTCATCCTCACTGGGAATGTTAGCTTTTCTTAGATCCTTTTCCAATTTGCAGTGTTATTGTTGGGACAAGGTAAACAGTTACTTAATGCAAACAGGTATTTTATGACAAGGAATGCAAAATTCAGGCTTGTAAGAAAGCCAAACCATCTCCAGAGTTGCACTGAATTTGATTCAAGGCTCCCAGAGTCATAATGGGCCAAGAAGAATGGCAGATTTGCATGCCCCTTCTTTTCTTTCAATCAAGTATTTCGTCATTTTGATGTAAATAAGTGATCCGTGACTGAGCACGGCTTGAGATCTGTGCAAAGGCTCTGCACATCTCACTGGCAGCTGGCAGAGTCCTTTATTATCCCATAACTCTTCCACCAACATCCCAGATCGTTTTCCTTCTCTTGCTTTGGAAACTTTGGCTCTCCTTACTAATTAAATGGCTCTGCTCTAGCATCAGCATCACTCAGTGGTACCAGACCCAGAGCAGTCATGTGAAAGGTGAAAGTTGCAGCGTTCTTTTTGAGGAGAAATTGGGCACACTGGCAATTTGAGGTGAATTTCCCCCTCTCCACCCTGTGTTAAGACACTGTTCCAGACAGGCTAGAACACTAAAAAGGCAGAACCTAGGCTCTACCTTAGCAGAGAGACTTACAGAGCAACTACCCAGCAGCTACAACATGCAAAACTGAATATGTGGTCTTCATCACAGCCTAATAACATTGGCTAAGGGTGGCTGGGAGGATATTTCCTCATACAGCTTTTACTAGTCAGTTCTGGAAAAGAGTAGATCCTGATGTCTGGGATTTACTGGGCAGAGTTTTCAATGTGTCCATTTTAACACTGAGACAACCCAACTCCCAGGAATTGGTTTAAGTCCAACAAAAGGAGTTCCTCTAGTGACTTAAGAGCCATTGGGATGTGGATGTCCTGAGATAATCATAGAATCATTTAGACTGGAAAAGATCTTTCAGATCATCAAGTCCAACCACTAACCCAGCACTGCCAAGGCCACCACTAACTCATGTACCTAAGTGCCACATCTACACATCTTTAACATCCCACCAGGGATGGTGACTCCACCACTTCCCTGGGTAAGCTTATTGCAGGGAAAGATGGGAATCTGACAAAAACACCTCCCCCCCACATGAAATGGGTGTCACCAAAGAAGGATGAGAAAAAAAACCCTGAAAACAACTCAAACATGCAGAAGTCTGTGAGACCTCTGGAATCCCACAGCTACTTCAGGCCTGACTCTGAGATGCCAAGTACTCAGCCAAGACAACGTTCAGGCAGGCAGGATGTTATTCTGCATTCTTATCAGAACATTCAGAGGTTTGTATTCCTAGGTTATTGGCATCCTGGGACTATGGATTACAGAGCTATAAATTATTACCATGGAACCCCTGGAAATCTGCTCTCTTCTATTGTTTTAACTGTCATACAAGTGACTGAAGTGCCCAGTTGGAGACAACACATCACAGTCAGCTACTGCAGCACCCAGGACCTGTTCATCCCATGTGACAGATGAGCAACTGGACCCATCTAATCTCTTGGAATAATGCAATAATAATGTAAGGAGAGATTTTGAAACACAGGCTTCTGGTGTCCAGCCAGCTCAGGGTTCCCTGCAGCTTGTGCTAGGGATCAGAGCAGGAGGTTTGGTGGTAGGAAGGACATGTGCAAAAGAGCACATTCCCCACTGCTCAGGTGCCTGTGGTTCATAGTGCCCTGATTTATCTGCTGCTGGTTTCTTTGAGATATGTTGTGTAAGAAAAAAACAGTCCAGATTTCTGTGCTTGCCCGTGGTTACTATGAGAAGAGACTGCAGGTGCTTACAGGCTTTGAGCAAAGTCCTCTCCTCCCTATAAATCTTAGAATTTTGCTTGTGCTAAGGATGTAATGAGTGTGATCCATGTTGCAGCCTGTCCCCTCCATCAGGAGTATCTATTGCATGGACTTTATTAGGCTGTCCAACAGAAATGAGGTTAGGGAGCTTGGTCAAGAGGTGATGTGCTACTTCATTTATAAATGCCCATAGGAGGGTGTCCTGGGAAGTGCAGATCCGATCTGCAATTGCTCCAAGGACAGAAGTGAGGTAGAAATGAACAAATCAGCTATGAAAATTATACCCTTGCCTTTCCACTTAGGAAAACATTATCCGTGCACCCTGGTAGAGGTCTGGATAATGATAAATGGGTACTAATGGGAAGGAGTAAGTAGATCTGCCAGTCATGGTACATATTACCCATTCCTTACCCAGCCTGAGGCATGAGCTTTGGGCTATGGAGGGAATCTTCATTCTCTTCATCACTTGTGGAAGAAAAATGAGAGGCATAAGACCCCCCAAATTGCTGTTTGAGCCAAGGCCTCCTCTCCTCCCCAGGGAGCTCCTGACACCATGGATTTTGCATCCTGCGTTTTGCATACAGCTCACCTAACTGCATTTAAACTTTTTAGTAAGTAAACACTCTTAGCCAGCAGTGGAGAAACAGTATGTAGCATTTGCTCTCACCGTGGTGTGTGTGTGTCTGTGCTTTGCTACTCAACCTTGCTTGAGTTTCGCTTCCCTTTCTTAGCATGACTATAGCAAGGAGGTTTACACCACTCTGGCAGTGAACAAAGTTGGTTTGTTGGTTTGTTTTCTTTCTGCAAATCAATCTATTTTAGTGTTTTATTTTTTCCCGGGGAAATTCTCAACATGAAAACAAACCTAGTGTGTGGGTAAGGGAGTGATGAGGAGTGAGTTCTCTCAGCTGAACCTCGCTGTGAGCCAAAGTTGGGCTAGAGGAGAAAATGCTTGAATTTTGGTACAGTGATAATTTGGTACAGATCCAAATCTGCATCTCATTAAAACCATAGAATCATAGAATCAACTGGGTTGGAAAAGACCTCCAAGATCATCAAGTCCAACCCCACTGTGGTTACTAGACCATGGCACTAAGTGCCACATCCAGTCTCAGCTTGAAAACCTCCAGGGATGGTGAATCCACCACCTCCCTGGGCAGCACATTCCAATGCCTGAGCACTCTCTCCAGAAAAAATCTCTTCCTAATATCCAACCTAACCCTCCCCTGGCAGAGCTTGAGTCTGTGCCCTCTTGTCCTGCTGCTGGTTGCCTGGGAGAAGAGACCAACCCCCACCTGACTCCAACCTCCTGTCAGGGAGTTGCAGAGGGTGAGAAGGTCTCCCCTGAGCCTCCTCTTCTCCAGGCTGAACACCCCCAGCTCCCTCAGCCTCTCCTCATGGCACTTGTGCTCCAGTCCCTTCACCAGCCTCGTTGCTCTTCTCTGGCCCTGCTCCAGCCCCTCAATGTCCCTCCTGAGCTGAGGGGCCCAGAACTGAGCACAGGATTCAAGGTGTGGCCTCACCAGTGCCAAGTCCAGGGGAATAGGAATTCTGAATAGGATTAGCCAAACCAATCTCCAATCTCCAGGGCAGGTTGCAACTCATTGAAACAACAACAACAAAAAAAAGCAGTTCCTTTTTTCCTTTCTCCTTCACTAAAGAAGCAAACCCCATTCTTTTAACAATTAGCCTCAAACATATTCACTCTCTTCTAATCTATTATTTCTTACTTAGTAATCTCCATCTATTGTATGCTGCTTCTTACATCAGGCATTAATGTGTTTCTCAAAGGTAATCTTTAAATACCCAGGCTGATTTTGGAAAGGGGAAGACATTGCTGGTCTCTTCTAAATCATTTGTTTTGAGGGAGTCTTGGAGGAAAGGTTATATTTATTTATTATGAAAATGCAATAACATTTTAAGAAGAAACTACAGCATTAGATATATATAAATATAGCATGTATTTATTTCTCAGAAATCTCATATTGTTCAGTCTTTGGGTGAAAGCCAAGCACTTGTAACAGTTACCTGACATGATGTGGCCCCCTGACAGAAGGTCTAATGAAGACTTTCTTGATAGGAATGTAATTGTAAAGGAAAAAAAAATGATTAAAAAATTGGTTCCAGTGCTCTGTGATCCAAGAGTTCATTTGTTTCCTCATTCATGCACTAAACAAGTCCCTAATTAATCTTGAACCTTGGAGAAAGGAGACTAGATTGGCATCTTCTGAATACGAACGTACTTCTCATTTTGGAAAGTTTGAAGAGGCTCTTAAGCATTCTCTTTTAATGGTATTTTTGTAAGGGTTTAAAGTGGCTTCATTAGCCTGCCAAAGCCACTAATTGCATTACCATATTTTTAAACTTCGGAGATTCCTTTTCTTTTTGAAAAAAAAAAAAAAAAGAGAAAAAATTAGATTAATTTGCTGTTGGAAACCAACTGAAGTGTTCAGTGACTGTCACAGTCCTCAACTGGAACCAGTGTGGCACCGAGCAGTGTGTGTGCTGCTGGGGCTGCCCCTGGCAGTGCCACCACTTCCCATCCCTCTCAGTCCTGGGTAATTTAGGCAGCACAATCTCTTGCCCTTGCCACAGCACTGCTCATGGAAACCTGACTAAATCCCTGCCAACCTCTGCACCTGAGCTGGACAGGAGCAAATCCTTGTGCAGGGGCAAACCTGTGCTGGATCTTCAGCTCTGGCTGTTTGGGTTAGAAACACAGAACCAACAGATCTCTCCAAGATCAGCTTTAGTTGGGAAGTGAGGTGTTGATTGCATTTTGAGCAGCTCTTCTCCATCACCAGGGGATGTTTAGCAAAGGCATCCTCAGCTCCAGGGGTTCAGCCCAGGCCTGGTGGTTCAGCTTAGTGCTCACCCTTCCAAAACCCTTCCAGGTCCAGGAGGCAAAACCCTTCTGTAATCCCAGGCCTTTTGGAGGAAAAGTGGCAGTGCTGATTAACTCCAGCTCCTCCATTCCTCTGTGCTGTGAAGTGTGAAAGGGATCGAGTCAAAGCCTCAGATGGAAAGAGCCAGCCAAGTTCAAAGTGTGGCTGTGTTAGTCCAGCTGTTCTTATTACAGTAAATAGGCGCCTGAACTGTAATGAGGTCACTTCCCTGGATCTTGCTTGTGTGTGGCCCCAGGTGGCTTATCTAAGGTAATATGAATAATACGAACAAGATAAGATAAGGCTGTTAGCCCCAAACAATATTATCAGCCTGTGATTTTAGCTGCCTACCTACTCCATCCTGACAGCGAGGGATAAAAGAAAACCTAAAACTCCAGCCTTGGAGACTTACAAAAGCCTTGTTAAAACCCATACGAGAGCTCCAAGAAGAAATATTACCCTGGCTGGGGGAAGGGGGTGGAGGAGAATCAAGGGCACCAAGAAGAAAATACAGCTCACGGTTGAGGGAGTTGGGGGTTTTTTTCCTGTTCCTTTGCAAATGTGTTCGTGCTCATTTCATTGTGAGCACCGCGATATATTATCAGCTTTCACGGAAGTGAAGAGTCGTCGAGGTTTCATTAGTTATGTTTATGCCAATAGAAATAAATCTCCACAGTCATCAGAGCAGGTTTGTTCATACTCTTGGCCCCGACTAGGGAATTTCACTGGCCACATCCCTGTTGTGCTGGTGGAGCAGATACAGTTTGAGATATACTTTGGCCTTATTGATTTGAAGGCTTCTTCATTACTTCTCCAGCCCTGCGGATCAATAGCTGTGCCTAGAGCAGCATAATAGATTTTTTTAAAAAATCAATTAAACAGAATATTTTTAACAGAACCTAGTGTGAAATTCTAGTGCATTTTGATATGTGTGGTTTAAGCTTTGCTGCATTTACCTGCAGATCCATATGCCTTGCTAAGGAATGGGAGTCTTTGTTTCGGCATCTTTGTACTGTGGTGTTCAGGCTCCAAAGAAGGAGGAATGACTCAAGACTAGAAACAAGAACCACCCAGCTTTTCTCCTTTGAAACCCATATTCATCACTGCAGCCTTGCTAGAAAGTGAAATAATGTTTGTGGTCTTGGCTCAATCCCCAGTGGACAATAATTCAGTTAAAATATACCAAAATCTGTCATGCTTTTTCCTTGCTCCATGTCTCTGAACACAAGGAGATGAGCTCCTTTTAAATTAGCTTTCATGCTCGAAGGGTTTCCTTGTGCATGCAGAGCCTGATCCTGTCCCCACTGGGGCCAGTGACAAATTCCCTATTGATTTTGGTGGCCTGAGACTAGGGTCAGGCAGCAGCATGGCTGAGGGCAGCCTCAGGTCTTGCTGATCATCCCAGAGCTGGGAAAAGCAGCTGCTCCTGTCCTGGTGTCCTGTGGGACTGTGTAGGTGGTGTCCTGGCTCTGGGGCTGACTGGGAATCTTCATATCAGATTTTTGCAGCAGTGCAAGTGGTTAGCATGGTATAACAGAGGCAGATAAATCCTTGTGGCAAGGAAAACACTCATTTTTCAGAAGCTTTTCCCCAGTGGAAGGATGTAATGAAAGATTCTAGTGATGTTATGAATGGTGATGGTCAGAGAGACCTTTCTCCAGCCACCAGGTTCCCCAAATAGGACCACTTCTGGTCATCTTAAAGGAAGCCAAAACAAAATTTTCCTGTCTTCGTTCTTCTTTCTCTCTCCTTCCCACCATCTCCAGCTCCATACCAGTTTCTCTGGCTGCCTCTCAGCCACTCTCTCACCATTTCTTCTGAAGCCCTGAGTTGAATTATTTGCCTGTCAAATGACACAGGTGGGTAATTTCAGGACTTGCCTTGTTATGTCCCAGCACTGCAGCTGCAGCCACATTGGGTTGGTTTGGTTGGGGCCTTTTTGCTTAGCAAAGTGCAAGTATTTCTGGACATAACCCCCAATGCTCTTGGACCTGCACATTGTGAGGGTCTCTCATCAATCCAAACAAGGTCTGCAAGTTGTGGACCTGACAGTCCAAAGCTTTATGGCAGAGGTGTAGATCCCCCTCCTGGTGTTGGGGTGGCCTGGATGCACCACCAAGCCAGGCTGCTTCAGCCCCATTCCCAGAGAGATGCTCTCCCATAGGATGATTTGGAGCTCACGGACTACTCTGCATGGCTGTTACAAGAGCAGCTAGTTGGCCAAGGAGGGAGCTGAGAGAGGCTCATTGGATGTAGCCAACTCCTTAGATGTCTGCAGCTGGGAGGTCTGGAAACCTCCTGGTTTTCTTCTTTCTGTCATCCATGTGTGTGTGGGACGTGAGAACCACTTCAGAAAGCCATGACTTCCCTCTGCTCTCCTGTTTTAATGCCTAAACATGTCAGGCAATCCAAAGAGTTTAAAAAAGTTTGTTTAAATCTGGAATTGGAAGAGGAGCAAGGCAGAGCCCAGCATTGCTGAGCACATGGATTGGAGCCCACCCAGCCCATCATACCCTCAGCAGCTCAAGTTTAAAGTCCACTGGGGTGGTTTTTTGTGTGGATGTAAACTGGGGAAGAGGCAAAACTTACAGAGAGCTTATAGGTGTGCCTGGAGTGTCATGGTGAGATGTGAGGAGGGCTCTGCTGTGTGCTGCCAGCCACAGGTGGGCTGTGCCAGTGGAGCAGGTTGGGGTGGTGGCACTCACACACGTGCTCTATTCATTCATTTTTCATGCCTCATTTTCAGACCTGCCTGATATATGAACCTCATTCTTCCTTCCCCTTGGTTTAAATTTATCTTCAGAAAACAAAGGCAGGGTTTAGAGCAGACCCTCCTTTCCTTTGAGACAAAGGAGCCTGAGCTGGTTTAAGGCCACCAGATTTAACCAGGGCATGACCCAGGAACCTCTGAGGTGAAGACCTTCCCCCAAAAGTGGTGATCTCCCTGCCACAGGTTCTGCCTCTGCCCTGAGGCCCATCCAGGCCCTGGCAAGAGCTAAGACATCAGAAAGCCACCCAATTTGCCAGCAGACAGGTTTCCCTGGGAAGCACCAGAGCTGAAGTCTGGAGTTGGCTGGGAAAGGGAAGCACCAGAGCTGAAGTCTGGAGTGGGCTGAGAAGCCGGAGGAGGAAAGGCAGTGAGATGGGGGAGCATGGAGATGAGAGGAGTGACTGGATACTGTGGGGATGGGAGGTGTCCTGCCCCAGCTCTGATGCTGGTCCTGCTGTCCCACAAGCCTCTGGTTGT
>NW_008657385.1:15597-18943 GCF_000695815.1 Acanthisitta chloris | reverse complement strand
CAGGAACCATCACAGGGCCTTTCCCAGACCTTCTCTCCCATAGCCATCGGGGCAGCTCCAATTCCTCTTTGCGTGCGTTGATGTCCTGCTGACACAGCTCCTCTGGAATTGCCCCATCTCCCTGCAGATTATCCACCTTTAGCTCTCCTGGATTCCACATAGGCAGCTGGGGAGCAGAGTGGCAGTCCTGGAATTGCCCCATCTCCCTGCAGATTATCCACCTTTAGCTCTCCTGGATTCCACATAGGCAGCTGGGGAGCAGAGTGACAGTCGAAGTGCTTTGATGTAGAGGGAAAACACAGCCCATGGACACAGAGCAGGACTTGTGGTCAGTCCATTACAGCAGCATCACTGGAGCTGAGCTGGCCCCTGGCACATGGCCTTTTCCCAGGGCACTTTGGACAGCTCAAGGCTACCTGGGGTTTGCCTTTTCCATGCTGCAGGACTGAGGCAAGTCCCTGACCCTTTGAAGGGTCATCATGATCCCACTGCAACTTTCTGCGCTGCGAGCAGCGAAGGTGTAAAAGCTGTGGGCAGCAATTCCCACGGTGGCTCTGCCCTGGCACAGGTCCTGGTGTGCCCATGCATCTTCTGCCAGGCAGCACTGACCTTCCCGTGGTGTCTGCAGCGCCAGCACTAGGGATAATTACTCAGAGGGCTAAGAAGAGACTTTGTTATTAGGAAGCTTTATTTTCCCAGTTATCTTTCAGCTAATTTTTTCCCCAGTTCTTAATTTGCGCCTGGCTCCTCGGAGTCGTTTCAGATCTGTCAAGTGCTCTCCGTGAAATGCTTGTTTTTGTTTGACTAACACGTTCTGGGGGAGGGGGATGGTGGTGCTTTGGAAGAGCCGGTCTGTTTGCTTTGGTGATAGCAGTGATATTTGGGAGAGACAGATGGAAGGCACTTTTTATTTTCTGCAGACACTTTATGATCCAAGCTGCTCATATTGTATAAGAGAGGCCAGATGCCTTGTTAATTCATAGACATGTTTACAGCATGGAGCTTCTAATAGGTGAATATGAATACTAAATAGTGATTAGTGCTTGTCTGACAGACGTCTCCCTCCTGACTGAAATTGGATCTAAGTTTGACCTTTGGTGAGGGAGGAAGGTATTCTGCTGTATAATAAGCTTTTAGAAATATATATATATATATATATGTGTGTGTGTGTGTATCTTCTCTGCATGTAGGAAGACAAATCCTTTACAGACAAATCCTTTTCATTCACACTGAAGGATGTATTTGCCCTTAAGACATTCCAGCCTGCCAAGTCAGGCTGTGCCCCACTGTCCCCGTGTCGCTGTGGAAACAGCAGAGAAACCCCCAGCTGGGCATTGGGAAGATGTGTTAAGTGGGGAGTGTGAGCCTCACAGTGCTTTACTGCCCATGGGAAGGATGGCATTTTGGTTTTCTGAGAGGGAGTGAGGAGCACCATGGCTTTCCCCCTGCATCACCAGGCTTTTCTGGGATGCTCCTGCTTGGACAAGAGCTGGTGTGACCCATGGGTGTCTGTGCACCCTGTGCAGGGGGTGAGAGCCTGTGTCTCGGAGTCCTGACACCAAAGCAAACACAGAGGGTAGAAGGATTATAGATGGGAGAAGGGAAGGGCAATAGGGAGAAAAAAACATTAGCCAAGAGACTTCATTTAAGAATAATCCCCAGCACTGCTGGTAAAAGGGGCAGCAGCTCTTTCAGAGGATAGACCACAATCCCATCCATGGGGCTTTGCATCACCTCCCTGTGGGCCCTGGAGCTATTGTACATGTGGAAAACCCTTCTAGGAGCAGCATCCAATGTATGTCTGATGTGATATAACACCCAAAAACAAGAGGGTGGACAGCACCCCGTGTGGGGAGTACTGCTCAGGCACGAGGCACAGCTTCTCCAGAGGTGGCAGAGATTGGGGGGTTTAGTTTCTGGAAGTGAAAGCAAGGACAGCATATCTCAACAGTAGCTATTCTCCTGGTAAACTGCTCTTTAAATGTAAGCAAACACAGGAATGACTCCCACTTGCAGAATTGCAGAATACCTTTGGGAGGATTGCAGAGCTGAGGGGAGAGCTGCAAGGGGTTGTTGGCTGTCACCAAGGTCCCCACACTCTGGGGTTGTGCCACTTCTCCCTGGGGACTGCTTTGGTGGCACTGAACCCATGGGACCTAGGAAACAGAGCAAGGCACCTGCACAGCTCCAGGAGCACCTCAGGTGACTTGTCCAGCCACAGTGAGTCCAAGGCATTCCAGGAACATTCCCTTGATCACACTGTCTCTCTTACGGGTACCAGGCATTTCCCAGTCTGCTTTGGCTGGGAGAGCTCTGTGATGGGCAGAGACCTGGCAGAGCTTAGGGAAGAAGTAGTGATGCCAAGGGAAAGCCAGGAGTGTGGTAGTCTCACTTTCAACCTTTTTGGCTGTGCTGAGCAGCCACAGCGAGGGGCACTCCTGTGTCACTGGCTGTGCACATCCAGTTGGAGACATGGCCCTGAGCCAGCAGGCAAGAGGAGGCAGCCAGAGTGTGGAGAGAGGGGAGAGGGGTCAGGCTCTGTCCCCAGCCACGCTCTCCACCCACAGCCTGGCTCCCTACAGGTGCAAGGCAGCAGCACTTCTAACATCTCTGCATTACCAGCACATCCTTTCATAAGTGCAAAATCATCTGATACACATCCAAGGCACTTTTAAGGCTGCTTTGGGGCCAAGGAGCAGCGTACGTGTTATCACTCAGGAATCACTCCATTAAGCTGAGAGGAACTGCACCTGAGATAAGGGAGATGGAGCTCAGCCCCCTACACCCAGAGCCCCCCACGCTCCAGCCCTTTCCAAACACCCAGGTTTGGAGGTTCTGGTGGTGGCAGGCACCCAGCTCCCACCAGCTGTGTCAGAGAGCAAAGGGCCTGACTCCTGTCCCAGCTCTGCTGACTCTGAGCCCAACAGGCAGAGCTACAGGTTCCTCTGGAGATGCAGACCCAGCCTGCTGTCTGTGATCACGGCTGGGTGCAGTGCTGGGCTCGACTTGCTTTTATCCCTTTCCTTTTCACTTCATCCTTAAAATTAGTTGTTAAGTTTATTCCCCAATTAGACCAGGAAAGGATAAAATGTTTGGTTTGGGGGATTTTTGGTTTTATTTTTTTCTTTTAAAGGCTTGCTCTTGCTGTGAATTTATTGGGTATTGCTGACTGCAGAGGAAATCCTGTGGTTTTTTCCTTTCCCTGCTTGTTGCTCAGATGTGAGGGTGCAGAGGATGCCTCAACACTTGAGTGAGCTCAGCTTTCACATAAGGCAAGGAGAGCACAAGCGATTGAGCAAAATCAGCCCACGACTCATTTCTGATCTCAGCCTCCCCTTGGACTGGA
>NW_008657385.1:8353-15519 GCF_000695815.1 Acanthisitta chloris | reverse complement strand
TAACTGCTGCCTCTCTGCAGGGAAACAAGCCGATAAATGAACAAGGAACGAGACCTGGCCTTGAGAGCTTAGCAAAGCAAGAAGGCAGCAGGTTGTGGGGGGCGTTCCCACAGGTTAGTGGGGCTGATGCTCCAGCTCAGCTCTCACCCTGGGACCAGCCTCTGCTGCTGGAGAGAAAGGGTGTACTGAGGAGACATTAAGGACTTTGCTTTAGGCACCAGCTGAGTGCACTTTGGTGGCCTTAAACCAAATGATGTGTATTTGTTATAGATGCATGTTTGTACGTATATATACAACATATATAGGCTTGTTGCAGGTGCTTTTGAAGACAGACTCTGCCTTCTTCCAGCTGCAAGGGAACAAACCCACAACATCTTGCTCAACTTGTGCCTTCCCCAGCCCACACACCCTGGAGCACTTGCCCATGCTGTTGCAGGCAGGAGTTTGGGTTGCTGCCTGCCTGCTCGTGCTGCCAGAGACTGCTTTGGGTCCAGCCCACACCCCTTCCCAAAATGATGGTCTGGCAAATTCTGGCACTGGGTCTCTTGTGTGCACTGGGCTGGGATCAGGGGGCTGTGGCTCTGGGGCAGAGGTGGCAGCAGGGCTGCAGGTCTCCCAGCAATGCCCTGGAGAGCAGAAGGGCAGAGATGGGTTTTGGGCCAGTCTGGCTCTGGGTAGTGCTGGTTCTAACCTCCAGCAGTTTTTGTGTGAGCTCTTTGCCAAGGTGTGATGTTGCTGCTGTGACTCATAGTAGTGTCCTGCTCTCCAGGACATCAGGCAGGTGAAATGTTCTCTGTTTTACCAAAGTGATTCTTCCATTCGATGCCTGTGACATTTCCACAGAGGCCCTGGCTGCCACACAGGGCTCTGGCTCTTAGCTCCTGCAGAAAAAATGATGATGTTTGGAGCTGGGATTTTGACTCAGACCCATCTTGAGCAATATCGTTCCTCTTGTTTTTGAAACCATAAGGCACTGCTTTTGGTGGTGATGTCAGGTACTTGTGGATTGTAATTACTGTGTAACCCAGCAGCCTGGAGAGGGATGTCTCAGGAGGGGCAGCCTGAGGGGAAGGAAAGTTAGTCCTTTATGAAATGCACATGTTTTTAAAGAGCTGTAATTAACTGGACTGGATGCAGAGTACCAAAGTTAAACAGGCTTTTATTTTTAAATATTTGCTGGGTACTTCAAGGGGTCACTCAGTTCTGTAGTGCATGATTTCAGTCCTGTCCTTGCTGCCCCCAGCATCACCCTCATGCTCTGGGTTCAGAGCTGGTCGTGGTGCTTTTTATTCCCCACCCAAGAATTGAGGAGCACCTAAACACCACGTGCAGGGCTGTGTCCCTCAGCTCCATCCCTGCTCACAGCACAGGCTGGAATCTGGCTTCAGGATGATGTGGAGAATGAGGCAAGATGTGCAGCACAGAAAAGAAAAACAAAACCCCCCAGCGATCGTAGCTGAATAGGAGGGAGCTCTCCAACCCCAAGTTATGAATTTTGTCAATGAAATTAGCCAACAGTGTTTGGGAAAGAATAAAAATAAAGCAGTGAGAGCTCAAAGAAAAACTAGCAGAGCCCCAGAGTGAATGGGGGCTTTGTTCAGGCTCCTGGCCCTTCAATAGCAGCCTGAAAGCCTGTGAGCCACAGCACACTGCTGGCCAGGCGCGGGGCCTCCGAGCAGCCAGGGGGGAAATCCACCTCCCTCCCCCCTGACAGGCTGACCAGCAACAGAATAAAGTTAATTTACTGTTAAAGTTAATTTGTTGGGTGAGAGAAGGAAATGAGAAGCATGTTATAATAACTACAGCAGCAGAGAGGCTCTGGGAAGAGTGTCTGAGCGAGGGCTGTTCCTTGCTCCCGGGATAACGGGCTCTGCTGTAGCTTTGGGTCTCACAGTGCACCTGGGTAAGGCTCAGGGATCCCAGTAACACTCTCTGCAGGGAGAAACCATCCTAACATAGGAAATCCCTAGTCAGCAGAGGTGTGATGCCAGGGATGTGGGCTTGCAGTGAGTCCTGCCACATCCATGGCTGTGCTTCCCAGAGCCAGCACCGAGCCTGGCACTGGAGATCCAGATGTGTGTCAGTGGGAGCTGGCTGTGAGCCTGGGGTGCATTTTGGTGGCTGCAGTGCAGACAGGCACAGGCCAGGTGTGCTTTGCACATGGAGGTGGGCTCTGCAGCACCGTGCAAAGCAGCACATTCCTGGGATGCGATTTCATTCCTGGCCACACACTCAAACCTTTGGAAAACTGGGAAGTGCTTCCTATACCTTGCCAGTTCACCCTGCACACACCCACGAGGGTGAGGTTAGCACGGTGGGGGGACCAGGTGCCATTTTGTGCCAAACCTCTCCTGTACGTATCGCAGGGTTTTGCACGCTCAGAGCCCCGTGCATGGTTTGGTGGGAGTAGCTGCTGTTTCCAAACAAAGGGCTCCTTTCTTCCCAGCAACCAGAGGTAGCTGGTGTGAGCTGAATACAACCTGCCTCCAGCCTTTGTTCTGCAGTACTTCACACACCCCAGTACTTCATGCTTGGCATTGGTCACATATACAACAGCAAAAAGACAGTCCATCCTCTGCAGGGCTCAGAGGAGCTGCCTCACTTTGTCCCACCACTCTGTCCATCACCCTTCCCGCAGCCAGGGATGTCCCAGCAGAGGGTGATTGTTGTGCAGGGGTGAAGGATTCCCTGCCTGGCACCGGCTCGGCATGTTGGGAGCCGTGCAAGCTCCTGCCCCTGGCACACTGCCACGCTGCTGTGGTTTCAGACAGGCTTGGCTTGTCTTCGGAGGCAGGCGCCGAGCGGGGGAATTAGGGCATTGCTGAGCCCATCCTTCTGGCTGAGGGATGCTGGAGCGGGCAGAGCACACAGCAGCACCACTGAGCCTCTCAGAGACAGATGAGCTGGTGCCACAAGCCAGTGCCATGAACTGGAGTGGATGTCCACACCGTGAGCCAGTGCAGACGTCCAGTCTTGACACGACTCTCCTGCACTCCAGAGTGCAGACATGGGATCGTAACACCTCCCTCGCCACGTCAGCCAGGATCTAATGAAGCAGAGAGGCACCAAGATCATTTCTGGCTCGCACATCATTTGGGAGGAAATGGTAACGGTTTGTTGCAGCGTTTTAAAATCTGGGTTAAGCCCAGAAATGGCACAGCAGAGGTAACCATCAAACAGCAACGAAACGGTGCCACCTCCCCTTCCCAGCAGCACCAGGCCATGTTGTGACCAAAGTAATCCTCCTTTCTGCTCATATCACCTTTCCGGATTTATCATTTTAATGTTCTCTGGGCCACCAAGCCCCACAGCTGTAAATTAATTTTTAAAGTAATACAGGTTTTAAAACTTCCATCTGCTTTAATGAGCTTGGGGGAATCCTGTTGTATTAAAAAACATGCATGCAATTATTTTTCCATCTTGGGTTTCGCCAGTTCCCAGCACCACTCGGCGATGACATCTTCTTCCCCTCTCCAAAGTGTTTTCTTGTGATAATGTGGCATTGTATCCTGATGATGTGTGTTTTGCTGCACGTGGGCAAGGCTAGAGAGGACTTCTCTAAGGACGAAGCAGTATCATTAGCAGGTCCCTTGGTGGCTTCCCAGTCACCTTTCCATTAATCCAGTTCTGCATCACAGAATTACGAAGCGGCTAATGAACAGCTCCAGCGCCAGGAGCCTGGAGGTACCGTATTAACCGGACGTCTCTTTGAACTGCCTGATTTCTGGTGGGAAAACTTCATGGAAAAACGAGATTCTGTTTGTTTTCACAGCCTTCTGCATCTGTTTTTAAATATTTGCTCACAGTAGTTCTGTTGCTTTTTTTTCTCTCTTTTTTTTTTTTTATTAGCAATTAGCCTAATAAGGCACCTTTTCATTGCTCTGCATGTAGATTAACCACTTCAGAGAGTACAAAATAAACATTTTGCAATGCATGCATGTATCTTCTGGAAGAGATGAGTAACTTGCTTCCGCTGAGACAAAGTCCTCTTAACATCAGGGTTTTGCTCTAATCATTAGTGCCCGAGATTTTTTTTTTTTGTTGTTCCCTTTTATTTCCCTTAAGACAACTTCTTACAGCGTTCGTTAACCTGAATTTTTAACACAATTAATTCTCATTTAGCCGCTGCATTCAAAATGATGTTCTTTCTAAGCAACAAATAAATAGCCTGGGATTGTGCAACTTCTTTCTAGTACCTGAGCATTTAGAATATGCATCTCTGTCAGCCTGACTGGCTGTTAGTCCAGCTAGGAGTACAGACAGGGAGTCACTCTGCACTTTGTGGAGATTCTAGTCTTTTTTACCCTCTACATTAAAATCTGTAGCATCTAAACATCTTCCTGACTTCTCTGTTGAGCACGGTAAATGTGTTCCAGGGTGAGTGGAGGATGGTGGTAAATGTTGTGTCCCAGAATGAGCAGGGGACCGTGGGAAGAAACAGCCAGCACGACTGCACCAGCATGATGCACTTGGCAAATGAGGTTAAAACCAGCCTTGTTGTTTATGCTTATCTTTTGCCATCACAGTATTGCCACTCCTGGTAGAGCCCTCGAGTTCCTGGATGCAGCACTCTATCCTTTCACCTTAATTTTTCCTGTTCAGCTTCAGCAACACAGTGCTCGATTCCAAGGCATTGAGCACAGGCAATGCCCTGAGACTGCAGCCAAAAATCAAGGCCTGGGTGAGTGATGCTGAGTGCCTGCAGTGACCCAAGGCAGTGGGGCACACAAGCTGCCTCTGCGTCCACACCCCAGGCTGAGCCCCCCAGGATGTGGCCCCGAGGATGTGCAGGCAGCTCCTCCCTGGCTGGCCCGGGCATGGCCCCAGCTCTAATAAGATCAGTCCTGCAGTGTGTTTCCTGAGCAGCAGGAACAATGAGCCTCTGTCCCACACGCTGCCGCAGTGAGAACAAGAACCAGACCGAAAAATAGAGAGGGGAAAAAAAAATAGGAGGAGGAGGGGAGGAGAAAAATCTTCATCTTTGAGCAAAGCTGTGCTCGTGTTCACCTCCTGCCTTGGCCGTGCTGAACTGCTCAGTGCCTGTGTCTGTAGCTGGACAACAAGTTATCGGTGCTGATGAAGAACAGTGTGAGTTTTTGCCAGTGCAAAGCCTCAGCCACCCCCCTCCAGGGACCCCTTCACTCCTCTCGTGCCCACATGGCCCCTTTCCAGAGCCAGTGACAAATTCCACATCACTGCAAAGGAATTTCCTTTCCATCCAGAGGCAAAGGCCCAGGCTGGGTGCAGCAGGGCAGCCCTTCCTCTGCTGGCATCTCCCAAGAGGTTTGCTGTGCTGTGCCAGGGGCAGCTAACACCTCCTCCCATTAGCAAATGGGGACAAAATGTGGAGGATAATCAAACAATGAACCAGAGATGGAAAAATGATTCAACACCAGACTGTCTTAAATCATGGAATCACAGCATGGTTTGGGTTGGAAAGGACCTTAAAGGTCATCTAGTTCAACTTCCTCACCATGGAGGGGCTGGAACTACTTCTGCTGTTGTTCAAGGCTTTTGCCTAAATGACAGCTGCAGGTTCTTGGGGAATTTGATCTTTCTCCCACTCCAGTGGCCAGGGCAAGCCCAAGGTTTCCCTGCAGAGCTCCCTGGCCCTGCTCCAAACTGGTTCCCCAGCGTGCCCTGTGCCCTCCAGCAGCCTGCACACAGCAGCACCCAGGGCTGTCAGTGAAACAGCAACGACCCTGGACCAGCCAGGCTGTGCTGGCCCCACAGCCTGTGGATTTTCTTCAGAGAAGTTTTTAGGAGAGAAGCTCTCAAGAAAGTCCTTCCAGCATGGCAGGAATCGTGCTCTTCCCTGCTGCTTTTTCCCTAAAGCTTTCCCCTGGGCCAAGCGATTAGTTGGTGTGACTCAGTGGCTGTGATGGAGCACTGCTGATTTACACCAGTTGATGAGCTGCTCTGATTTTCTTATAGAAAATCACAGTTAGGCTGTTACACTTAACCTGTACTAAACTGTGCATGAATGATTTATTGTGTACTTCTCATGCAAATGACATTAATAGACTCTGTCATACATAGGAGAAGATGCTAAAAGATTACTAAAAGCTGCTGCACTTAAAAATGTTTCAGAAGAGATTGTCTTATATTGTATTACCTGAGAAATCTATCTGATCTCGCCTTGAAACACGTACATGAGAGAACAGTATGAAGGTTGTGCTGCATCGTGTGAAGTACCTTGAGGCTGTAACAGAAAAGCTATAAGAAGTATTTTAAAGGAATATCTATCGATACTCAGAGCTGCATTACAAGGAGGGAGAGAACTGTTTTCCACACGTTCAGCCCGACTCGTGATCCAGGAGTGTTTGATGACTTCAGGATCAGACTGCAGAGAAGAAACAAACCAAAAGCAGTCCTGTCTAATTAACTGAACATATTTACATGTGTAAAACTCTCCTGTAGTCCTCGTAATGACTAATGCATAATTATGCACAGACAAATCCCCACAGTAAACACAAATATTTTTGTTTGTGATTATTTATCTCAGGAGAGCTTGGCAATTTGTCAGGGCTTTGCTGAGCTCCTCAGCTGAGCTGAGAGAGGTGTGTGCAGAGGGTGACTGCCATGGTCAGCCCAGGAGTCCTTTCAGCCTTGGAGGAGGGCAGCTTTTGGCTCACAAAATGCTTTTGCATTGGGAAATGTAGATTTATAGAATCATAGAATTATTTAGGTTGGAAAACACCTTTAAGACCATCGAGTCCAACTGTTCCCCCAGCACTGCCAAGCCCACCACTAAACCACGTCCCCAAGCCACACGGCTTTTAAATACCTCCAGGGATGATTGGGATCAAATCAAAGTGTTTTGCAAATTTAGTCACGGATATACTGTGATTTCCATCAAGTTTCGATAACACTCAGAATCTTTTAATACTACAACCCTCTGTCTTTTGTGTTGCCTCCCCCAGGCTGCTCATATGGACACAAGCTTATTTATGCTCATCCTGTCTAGGGGTGACTTCACCGGATGATGTTTGTCCACTGAGAAAAGCTATTTTCCAGTGGCTCCTTCCTCTGCTCAAGTTCAGTTATCTGAGCTGCAGGAGCCAAGTAGGACAGGCATCCTTAAGCATCCTCCAGCACATTGCAGAGGGGCTGTGTGTAAGGGAAAGGGACATCCTCTGGTGGCCAGATCACTTGGTCCCTTCACC
>NW_008657385.1:3931-8318 GCF_000695815.1 Acanthisitta chloris | reverse complement strand
CTATATTCTCACAGTGCCTGCAGGACAAATGATGAAAGCAAAAGACCAATTGGAAAAAAATTAGTCCTAGTAGCCAACATGGAAGGAGGATTTTAGCTGTGATGGGGGAGTCTATCGGTACATCCATCCATGCACCAAGTGTGCTGGGGAGCCAAGGGAGTGTGAGAAGAGCAGAAAGCAAGAGGACTTGCAGGATATAAAAGCTTTAAATTCTTCCCACTGGCCTCAGTGGATTCTTGTACTTTGTCTTGGCTTTTGTTGGCTGCTGGGTCGCCCCAGGGCGTTTCACAGCTCAGCGGCAGGGACAGACAAATCTCCCCTACTCAGAGGCACCAATGCCTGTTTGACATCAGCTCTGATGTCTCTGGTTTCAGTGGGGCACCTGTATCAGAAAATCCGTAGCACTTTCATTTTACACAGCACGTTATGGTGGTCTGGGAAGCCGTGGGGGAAGGAGAGCTTGAGGTGCCATTCCCAAGCCAACACTGCAGCAGGTACAGACCAAGAGCCTGGTGCCCCAAGCTTGCTGGACCTGTGGGAGCTCTGATCCACCCCACTAGTGCCACATCTCCTCCCTGACCTCTCATCAACCAGGACCAGGAGCAGCATGGGCATCCCAGCCTACACCAATGCCTGTGCCTTCCCAAACCTTGCCGGGGTCACCAGGTCTGTTCTCTGAGTCCTCTGTGCCATGTCATCTTAATCCATAGAGCCATGCAACCCCTAGTGATAAATTCATCACTTAGGCAATGGCTTTCCTCCTAAAATCCTCTTCAGGGAACAATTCTCCCATGTCTGATACGGTGACTAATTGATAACTTTCTTTAAGGGGACTGCACGATAACTTTCTTTAAAGCAGTATATTATGATCAGTGGGTTTTCCAAGGAGCTTGCTGCTCTCTTAATTCTCACCTTCATTATTTTAATACCTCTGTAAAATGGATTTCTAATGGATCTATATTGCCATAAAACTTTAGGGATGGTGGGTGGGTGTCAATAAATTCTTTGCAATCTGAGCAGCTCTGCCAGCCGGGCAGGGAGCAGAGTGACAGGCTCTGGGGAGAAACCAGGTCTTGACTCAGGACTGCAGCTTCCAGCAGTGTGACCTTCCCTGATTTGACCCCGTCCTGCTGTCTCTGAACACCTTGCAAAACTTCATTAAGCAACATGACTAGTATCTGTCACAAGCAATTCTTTCTCTCCCACCTCCTCACCCCAGGGATAAGTCATATCAGCTCTGTCAGGAATACAGAAGCTGCCTTAGGTACAATCCAACCCGAAGTGTTGATACCTGGTAAGTCTGTGCAGAATAACAGTCATCACATCAGAGCATTTTCACCCAAAGATCCCAAGGCAGGCAATAAATGTGCATTATCTTGGCATCAATCCCCTTCAAAACGTTCTCTGTCACCAAGGAAAAGGAAGGCGGCAGCCACAATCCCCAGATTAATCAAAGACAGAAAGAAGTGGGTGCTACGGCCCTATGAAAACATGGAGAGATTTTAGAGACTTCAGATTATTCCTATGATGACTATCCAGGACATTGGGAAAAACTTTTACCATTGGATCCATCACTTGGTCTCATGAAAACTGCCCAAGAATCTTCTTTTTGTCCCATCCATATGGGCTACAATAACTCATTTTTATCTTGAACATTGAAGTTGCAGGCCCAGCAACTGCTTAGAAATGAGCTGCAGCTGTAAGCATTTGCCATTCTGATATCCTTTGCCCTGAAGAGCTCCCAGGATCAGGAAGTGTTGGAGTGAGGATGATGCCCACACTTCTTAGCACATGTGATATAAAGAAGTATTGGAGGCTGAAGTCAGCTCTGTTGGCTTGTTCCACTGCCAGCATTAGATGTCTGACATACATCATAAAGTCCTACTGCAAAACCCCACCAAAGGCTGGTTTGTCCTAAGTAAATGGTGTTGGGCTGCCAGGGACACTGTGGAGGAGGTGTGGGAGCAGTGCCTGGCCTGGGGACTTTCTTTTTTTTCTTAAGTATTTGCAAGTTCTTTCAATGCTGCTTTGATAGCTGGTAGGGTGCTAGAAGATATTCTCATCCCTCCCACTTGTTTCAGAAGAATTTTCATCCCTTGGGTGTTTCTTGGGTGCAGCTGTTTGAGCTCTCCACGTCAAAAAAGGTCAGAGTGGTATATACAGCACATTAACCTTTTTGTGGCCTGCCTCCAACTCTGCTTTATTTCCAAAGGGATAAGAGACTTACAAATGGGTAGGAAAACCAAAAGCATCTTGAGTTTTGAGCACATCATGAAAACAACTCCAGTACTTGCCATACATGCACAGGGCTTTGTGTGGGGTGAAGATAAAAATGAACAATCTGAAGGAAACTCAGAAAAACCTTTTCTGAAAGATCTTTTCAGCAGAGAAGCACTGGCACCTTCCTCGCAGTTCATTGAAATGTTGGATAATCAGGGTTTTTCCTTTTCTGCTGCAGGATTTTTATTATGGACACTTGGCTTGGTGCCCCTGTCAGCCTGCCAGAGCCAGAGGTGACAACTCCAGTATTTCACAGGGGGTTGGCACACTCAGCAGTGGCTTTTCGGTAACATCTGCAGCTGTGCCTGGATGATGAGCACTGTCTGTGCCACTGGAACAGTCTCTGTCTTCCCTCTGCTTGTTCCACCCTCCCTTGTACCAATAAGTGATGACCATGCAGGTAAAAACCAGAGCAAGAGAAACTGATTTTTTTTTTCTCAGAAACATGACAGGAAATTTGCATCTTGGCACACTTCTCCAGCCTATAGACTTAACTCAGGATGGCATATTCAAAGGTTACAACCTCTAAACCATTGCTTCCTCTCCCCAAAGTAGCCTATAGGGTAAGCTATAGGGTAAGCTGTAGGGTAGGCTCTGCCCCCTCTGTTCAGGGTAGATTATGTACTTACTGTAAAACAGCTATTGATAATAAGCAGAACATGTTATCACCACTGCTGTGTGCCGTGGCAAGCAGGGTAGGGAGTCATGTGCTTCTTGCTCGCTTTCTGGCCTCAGGACACTTGTGTTCTTGTTTATACAATAGCTCTGCTTGGAGAGCAAGAATAAAAAATACCTTGTTTCCCCCCTTCCCAGATTGCTGTTTAGCATCGTGCTACATCTCTCTCGTGGGAAATACAGGTTAGAGACTCTCATGTCGGGGAGGGAATTGAATCCAGATGTTGTGTTTTCTGGGCGAGTGTTTGAAGTATTTGGTTATTACAGAGAAAAGGGGAATCAGCTCATCCAACTGGGGGGGAAGGGGTGAGCTGTCAGACTGGTGATGATGCTCACCACCGTGGGTTTGCTGATGTGAAATAGCTCTGCCAGAGACCAGGAGGAACCTGGGGTACCAGGTCTTCAGGAGCCCTCTCTGCTTTGGGACAGTGCTACAGGGAGGATATTTCCTAGCTGAGTACAACTACCCCAATGTGGATGGCTCACAGCAGAAAACAGTCCCAGCAAGTGGGATGAAAACGTGAGGAGAGAAACCTAAGTTATTCAAGTGAGATTTTTCCATTACAAAATGATGTGTAAGTTCAGGGTGGTGCATTAATCGTTGGAGTTGAAGATCTGAGAGGTTTTTCCCAACCTTAACAAGTCTATGATTCCATTTAAGTGTTCACCCTAAAGACACAGTTTGTTGGTGGGCTGGCCAGGAGGGATGTGTTTGCATCTTTCAGAGGGAATGGACTCCATGCAAATGTCTCTCACATCCATAACCTCCTTGGAAAACTTGGGAATAGTCCATGATATCCTGGATCTTGGCTGGCCAGGAGGGATTTGTTTGCATTCTTCAGAGGGAATGGACTCCATGCAAATGTCTCTCACATCCATAATCTCCTCGGAAAACTTGGGAATAGTCCATGGTATCCTGGATCTTGGTTTCCCAGTGTGATCCTGCTTACCCTGCCTCTGAACATGAGCTCAGATGAAGGGAAGGCTTTGAAGGTGTAGCTTCACTTTGTGTGTGCTTGGGAAGAGCCTGTTCAGCATCAGAGACTGCACTCTCCTTAAGACTTTGAGATTACCTTTGTGCTCACTATTGCTTGGAAAGAAGTGCTTAGTGACTATTTTGACCCATTTTTGTGCTCGGTTGGATGATAGAAAAGTAAGTGAGAGGTGTAAAGTCTACAGTGGAGGAATATTTTGCCTTGGCGTGGCTGAGCCACCCCAACACAGCCCTGAATGTGTGAAGAGCTCTGCTTAGCTTAGCTCTGTCACTCTCAGCAAAGAAAATGCTGTGTCTGTGTGAGTGCCTGGCTCTTTGCACTCCTACCCATCCATCCAACATGTCCAGCACCCCGTGAACATTTTGGTCACAGCCCTTTCCCTGAGACACAGGCAGATTTGGAAATTGGAGGTTTACAAGGCAGCAGTGCAAGCACAG
>NW_008657385.1:1507-3913 GCF_000695815.1 Acanthisitta chloris | reverse complement strand
GGCATCGTATGACCCTTTTCCTCCCCTTCACACCAGCTCACATCTGTTCTTACTCATGTGTGACAAAAAAAGACTACCTGAGCGCTGGGGGGAAGGAGAGGGTTCAAAGGCAGCAGCAGCTGCCTGAAGTGGTGGCTCCTGTGCTGGAGCAGCTCTGGGAAGCAAAGCTCAAGGAGAAGACTGTGCTCCACTGGGGTCCTGTCAGCTCAGGCCGAGAGGGACGTTAGGGGACAGATGTACCATTCGTGGTGGCAGCAGTCACCATCACCAGCTGCTACAAAGCCTCAGCCCATGGCACTGGGGGTGCAAATGCATCCAGGATCTCTGTGAGCTCCCAAGGAGCACAGCCAGGGGAGCAGGAGGGCAAAAGTACAGTGGGAGACCAAAGCAGGGGCAAAAAAAATCAAATTTGCATTGCATAGAGCCCTGTATTTAATGGTAAAAGAGCTCAGGTAAGAGTAAAGGTTTACTGTGATGCATTTTCACCTGTTAAGGATAGTATTTTAGAGCATGGCTGTCAAACACAACAGGCTCTGTGTGTGTGTGTGTGGCTGTGGTTCCATCCTTCTTTGATGGTAATTTTGCCAGGGCCAAGAAAACAGATTAGTACACAAATCACTTTCAGTTTTACTCCATTTTGACATTTCAGGGTCTCCAGCAACTCGGCATCACTCTGCGGAGCCAGAAATATTTGTGTGTTTAAAGTGTGTTTTGAATTACAAATATTTCCACAGTCACAACACATAATTTCGGGAACCAGGAACATTCCTCTGCACAATTGCCAAGCAGAGTTTTTGGTGCAGGACAGCCTCCTGTAGGGACATGATGAGGATGAGGATGCTTGTCCCATACATGGGCAAAAAGGGCACGTGGCTTCTTCTGTGCTGCTTCTTTGGGGTGATTGACTTATCAGGAGAGGAAAATCTCTTTCAGAAGCAGCAGTGTGGTGAGCTGTTGTGGCTTCAGGGTGGGTGTGGGAAGGAGTCTATAGGTGCTGACCTACATTTAAGCAAGGGGAGCGAATGGAAGCTGTGCCAGCTCCTGCAGTGGCACCACTGGTGCTCTTGGGATGGCACAAGGGCATTTTCCCTCCAGGCCAGGTCTGTCACTACCGTGGTGTATGAATTCACTCCTGGTGAAAGGTGCCAGACTGACATTCAAAACGTGGGGTAGAAAAAAACCCAGCTCCTTGTTCTTAATAATTTTTCCCTTTCTTTGTGCTGATGAAGTACAATGGGACATTTAAATCTGATTTTTATAACATTTTGCATCGCTATAGATCACGGTCTGACCTGGAGAAGACACTTTGTTCTGACTACAATGATCTGATAGTTCATATTTTTTTAATTTTTTTTTTTGGTCTTCCCTGTAGTATTTCTGTTCCATTCTGGCACAATATGGGCTCCCTCCAGTGGTCACGGCTCCGGGCTCCTGGTGCCGCTTGCCCAGGGGCTGGCAGGGTGGCTCTGGGGCTGGCATCACAAATCCCCACTGGAATCACACTGGGACTGTGCTGTTCTCACCCTCCATGCCCTGCTCTGTGTTCCCCACTGGCAGCAGTAACCTCCCTGCCCTGGAACCCACGTTCAACTCACATTCCAGTGCAACAGCCTGAGCAAAGAAAGATTCAGGCTCTGGATTTCCTTGCAGTTCCCAAAATGTTCACTGCAGGAGTAGGGGGGGAAGGAAGCAGGAGAGGAGGGAGAACAGGAGAGGATCTGCTGAAAGACCCAGACACAACAATTTTTAGCAAAAATGACTCATTTTTGCATTCCACTCTTCCCATGGTATTTTGAGACCAGATCCTGACTTTCTCCTCGGTTAATGTGGTTGTTCTGGGGGGTAAACCAACCCCTGTGAAGTGTGACATTTCCATCTCCCCTCTCCGAGGTGCACAATTCCTGGTGGATGCCCTGGGCTGGTTAGCCACACGTTCACTTAAAACGCTGGAATTATTTTTGGAGGCAGCAGGGTAGGACAGGGATCCCTTCCCACAGCCAACAGCCAGCAGAGCTATGCTCCAGCGTCTTGGGGAGGGCTGGGCCATGCCCATGGATACACCTGGAGTCTAACCCAAGTGTATCCACACACGTCTGTGTACACACCTCTGTGCATGCTTACACCTGGGCGTATCTGCTCGGACACGCGTGTCAGGGTGTGTGTCAGGGTATGGATGTGTGTTGAAGGCAAGGGACCTGCTTTAGCCAAGGGATGAGGAGCTGTTGGCACCCTGGGTGCAGCAGGACTGGGTTTCACCCTCCTTTTCCCCCTGGATTGGCTCATCTGTTCGGTGTTCACCTAACCGAGGGTGTGTGTGTGTGTACACAGGGACACACCTTTGCACGGGGTGGGAGTGAAGCCTCTCCCCACCTCTTGCTCTAGGGCATAACCTCTGCTCTCGGCGGG
>NW_008657385.1:0-1284 GCF_000695815.1 Acanthisitta chloris | reverse complement strand
GTGTGTGTGAAGCCTCTCTGCACCCTTGGGAGGACACAGCTCTCCCACGGGGGTGTGCGAGGGAGGGCTCTGTGTGTGTGTGTGTACGCAGGGACACCCCTTTGCACGGGGTGGGAGTGAAGCCTCTCCCCACCTCTTGCTCTAGGGCATAACCTCTGCTCTCGGTGGGTTGTTATTTTTGTGTGGTGAAGGCACCGGCGGCTGTTTGCAGGGTGTGTGTGTGTGTGTGTGAACACAGTGACACTCGCATGGGGATATCTGTGCTGTGTGGGGTGTGCTGAGTCCCCTTCGCACCTCTCGCTCGGGGACACACACACAGTGACACACACAGACACAGAGACACACACACAGAGACACAGACACATACACAGAGACACAGACACACACAGTGGCACACAGACACAGAGACACACACAGAGACACAGACACACACAGGGGCACACACAGACACGAGACACACACAGAGACACAGATGCACACACACAGACACTCAGAGACACACACAGACGCACACAGAGACACACACAGACAGACACACGTAAACAGACACAGACACTCACACACATACAGAGGCACACAGACACACACAGAGACACAGAAACACAGACAGACACAGACTCACACACACATACAGACACACACAGACACACACACAGAGACACAGAGAGACACACTCAGAGACACACAGACAGACACAGACACCCAGACACAAACACACAGACACTCACACATACAGACACACACAGACACACACACAGACACACACAAACACAGAGACACACACAGAGACACACACTGACAGACAGATGCACACACAAACACAGAGACACACACTGACAGACACAGATGCACACACAAACACAGAGACAGACACGCAGAGACACACACACAGACACAGATGCACACACATACAGACACACACACACAGAGACACACTCAGAGACACACACAGACACAGAGACACATACAGACACACAGACAGATACACACAGACAGATGCACACATATACAGACACACACACACAGAGATACAGACACAGATACAGACAGATGCACACACACAGACACACATACAGACACACACAGACACAGAGACACATACACACACACAGTCACTCAACAGTCACCCACACCCCCACACAGAGGAATACAGTGCCACACATACACACACACTCACACACTCTCACTCACACCCCTCTCCCCCCAGCCCCTCCCTCCTGCCGCGCGGCCGTGGCGGGAGCGCGCGGGGTGTGTGTGTATTGGTGTGCGGTGGGCGTGGCTCGG
>NW_008657384.1:7270-19750 GCF_000695815.1 Acanthisitta chloris | reverse complement strand
TTCCCTCCTTTCCCCCTTCCCCTCTTCTACCTCATTTTCCCCATTTCCCTCCTCATTTTCTCCCCACTCACCCCCTTTCCACCCCCTTTCCCTCCCCCTGCCCTACCTGCTGCAACTTAGGTCTTAGTGCAGAGAAAACTCATTTAATCCACTCCTCAGCCCTCAGTGACTCCAACTCTTTTGCCTGTTGAGCTCCCTCTGTCAATTCCCTGCCAAGAGCCTTTTCCTTCCTGCTTTTCCTTCATTTGCCACAAACATTGCACCATATTCCTAAGCATTTTTGAGCATTGCACCCCAATATTCAGTGCTGATTTGCACTCCAAATTCATGGGGTCTTGCCTAGCAAATGGCCTTGATGACTCTGCACCCTGAGGCAAAAATGATCCAAGATTATCTTCTGACCTCTCCCATTTAATTGCTGCAAAGCACAGACTGGAACAAAACCTCTTCAAAGAGCTGAAATGAAGCTGAAAGGCACCAAATTGCCTCAATTCCCTGTGCTGCCTTAGTTGCTCAGCTCTGGTGGCTCCTGTGGCTGCAGGAAAAGTGCAAAAAAAAAGGAGAATAAAAGTGTTTTTAAGTGGATGTAGTGGTGTCAAACCTGGGGCAGAATTCCAGGCTGGAATCTCCCTGGAGCAGGCAGGGAGAGGGAGAGGCAGCTCAGTGTGTCTAGGTCAGGCAGGGATGGAGGGGCAAAGAGAAAGCTTTTTACAATGATTTATGCCCAGAAATGGCTAAATTCTGGTCTTGTTGGTCCTTCAGAGCTTGGAATCAGGGAAAGGCTGGGAATTGTAGGTGCTACTCTCAGGAAAAGCAAGCAGGTCCTGGCTGCTAGGGGAGGGAAGGAGTGAAGCTATTTTTAAGCCAAATGAACTGTTTTTCTCATGGGCTAAAATATCCTGACTCAGCTGTGAAGTCAACCAGAAACTATTTGATTAAAGCTCAGGTGTGTGTGGAAATTGGGAGAGTTAATTAACCCTAAGGAGCTCTGTCCATCCTGTCTGTCCCAGAGCCATTCCCAGACACAGGGAGTTGGCAAGGAAGGGCAAATCCCACTGATTTCCTTGCCTTGAAATGGAACTGAGCTCAACACAAACCCACGCTCAGGCATTGACTCTTGAACTGTTCACCCAAAATTCATGTGAGTTTGTTTCATTTCTCTTTCTCCCTGAGCAGTTTTAGGGGGTGACTGCCTGGGATTTGGGGGATTGTCCCAGTCAGACATGGGGGAGGGAGCAGAGTGTGGGTGAAGGGCTCAGAGGGCAATGCCAAGTGCCACTTGTGCCCTAATTCTCACTTACTTAAGTGCTGTAGAGTTAGATGAGGCTTTTTGTGCTGGATTAGCACCAAAGTGTTGGGTTCTAGGTTAGGCATTTCACTCTCTTCAGTGTCAGAAGAATCACAGAATCATTTAGGTTGGAAAATCCCTCTGAAGACCATCAAGTCCAACCATCAATCCAACACCAGCACCATGTCCATCACCACATCAGTCCTGAGGTGTCAGAAACACAAGTTCCAAAGAGCTGCAGTCATAGACTCATCAAGGTTGGAGGAGACCTCCAAGATCATCAAGTCTAACCATTAACCTGCCATTCCATCCTCAAGCTGCACCAGGGGAGGTTCAGGTTGGACATTAGGAGGAATTTCCCCATGGAAAGGGCTGTCAGGCACTGCAATGTGCTGCCCAGGGAGGTGGTGGAGTCACCACCCCTGGAGATGTTCAAGGAACACCTGGATGTGGCACTTAGTGCTCTGCTCTACTTGCCAAGGTGGTGATGGGTCACAGGTTGGACTTGATGGTCTTGGAGGTCTTTTCCAACCTCAGTGATTCTACGGAAATAGGTAATATTTCAGCTCAGTTAGGAACAGTTTTGGCCACTGAAGATTCCAAAAATGGAAGAGCTAAAATCCCAGCCTAAAATCCCCCAAATTTGGAATGAAATTAGTGAGTTCCTTTTCTATTCCATGTTGCTTTCCCCATTCTGTGACAACATCTCAGCCTCATGTTTTCCCTCCCATTTTCCTTTGAACTCAGTGGAACAGGTAGGAGCCACAAACCCCATTGGCTTCCCCTTGTGTGCACATCCAGTGTCATTGCTGTGCTCAGACTCTGCTCAGCCCAAATCCCTCTGACTGCCACAGCCTTCACTCACAATTCCATTTCCCTCCTGTAATGACACTGATGAATTCCTCCCATGGCTTTGGGGATGGAATATCCACCAGATACCAATTCAATTGAGTATTGTTGTGGAATTCATATTACTGGAAGTGTTTGTGTGGAGGAAAATCAGAGTAGCTTAGGGATAAGAGCAGCTTGGTGGGTCTGGACAGAGCTGAGCCATCACATACCCTAAATCAACCCTCTGAACCTGATGGAACTAAAGAGAGAGTGCTGAGCCCCCAGAGACTCTGTCCATGGATGTGAGCAGTGCTGGAGTGTTTGCCCAGGGAATCAGAGGAGCTGATCAGCACTAAGTCAGATCCTCCTTCCTTGGAGTCTCTGGGTTAAGGGAAAGGTTAATGCATGCAGTGACTGTGCTGCTCCAAGCTCATAGCTCCTTGGCATGCAGCTCACTGACATCCCTGAGGAGAACAGGATTGATGGACATGTTTTTAGCCAAGGAAACAGTGAGGAAACCATGGGCTGCTCCATTGCCATCCAGGAGCCATTCCTGGATGCTATTCCTGCTCTTCACACACCACCTCTGCCCCTAATTTCTCCTTCTGGTGCTTAACCCCTGGTCTAACATCCCTTTTCTCCTCCCTTCCTCCTGCTCCCCTTTGCCACACCATGGGGGCCTGGCCTTGCCCCAGAATAGTCTGGAATGGTTACTCTAGCCCAGGGAACCATAAGTTCTGTGGAGGCAGCAGAAACCTTTCCTGTTTCCAACATTCAGAGGTGATGGATGGAGATGGGAAGTGCTAGGGATGCTGCTGTAGGCATCAGCAGCAGGTCAGGCCACCCCTACCCCTCAGTGCCCCCACGCTGGGGATGAGGGAGTGGAAGTTTGTCAGATATTGGCATTTCTTGGGGTGTTTTTTTGGAGGTGCCTACAATTTTTTACCCTGTTGTGGCTGCTCCATCCCTAGGAGCGCTCAAGGCCAGGTTGGACAGGGCTTGGAGCCTCCTGGGCTAGTGGAAGGTGTCCTTGGCCAAGGACAAATGAGATTTGAGGTCCTTCCAACCCAAACCAGCCTGGGATTCCATGAGTCCATACAATGACCAGAAGTAACATCAGGAGCTTTCAGAGGTGTCTTAGCTAGGACTAAAGCTCTAAACTGTGACCAAGCAGGAGTCATTTAGAAGAATCTCCTGAAGGAAAGATTATTGTGGAGACAGAGCTGCTCAAGACCAATATTTCCTTCTCTGAAGTGTGTTAGAATCAGCTCAAACTGATTCTTTCAGGTGCATTTGCAGAAATGAGATAGGAGCTGTCATTGTGTGCAGCTATTCCCTGGGCCATGGAGCCTGCAGGACTTCCAGGCATTCACCTCTGAAGCTCCAGCAGCCCCAAGGACTCACCTCAGTGGGTATCTAGGTGTGAGGTGTGTTTTTGTATGAATAGCAAAGACTGTTTATTGCAGTTCAGCTGCTCCTGAGGATTTGACCTGTTCCCATGTCAGTGCTGTGTCTTCCACTGCAACTGGAGTAACCTCTGGCTCTGTGACCCTTACAAATGGTTAAACCTCATCAAAATGGGCTATTTTAAGTGCAAAACCCATTTGTGCTGCTCTGAGAGCAAAGCTTGGATGGTTGCCCTGTGCAGAGGTGGAGCTTGAGGCTAAACCTTCCTGTGGATGATCCTGTCTCTGTGGGTAGATGGGGAATTAGGGAAGCAAAGCATTTCCTGCTCAGATGTGGTTGAGTGGTGAATGCTGATGGGCAGTGCTCAAACCAGTCCTGCTAAGCCTTTCCTTCAGCTTTTCCCACTGGAAAATCCTTGCCCAGTGTTTGTACTTTGCAGAACATCCTTTGCCTGTGAGTGAACTCATTCCTCCTGTGATTTTTCCTGCAGCACCAGAGAGTTGTCTGTGCTGGGAGATCCTTTCCCAAACATCTTTCCTTACACCTGCAGCTTAGAGCAGAGAGGGTTTCTGTGCTCTGCACAGCACCTTTGGGTGGCTCTTGCCATGCTTGGCCCTTCAGTTTGTCGAGCTGAAGGTGCTCCAGGCTAGTATTAGAAATGCTAAAAGTAGGTGGTTTGTTGCAGAGAAACTTTTCTCAGGTGTAAATTTGCTATGGAGAGGGAAAACATTTAAATGGTAGGGAAATGCAAGATTAAATACTAAGAATGATACATGATTAAATCTTGGGAGTGTGTTAGAGTCTCCATCATTCAAAAGCTTCTTGAGAGCAAATCTTGGCAAAAATGGGAAGCTTTGGACCATTGAAGCAAAGATTGTCTCACTCCAGGGGGGAAAATGAAAGGAAGAGAATGGTTTGGGTTAGAAGGACCTTAAAGCTCATCCAGTGCCATCCCTGCCATGGAAGAATGGCAGGAGAAGAGAAGCTCCATGAAGAACTTAGAGCCTCTTCCAGTGCCTCAAGGGGCTCCAGGAGAGCTGAGAGGGACTTGGGACAAGGGATGGAGGGACAGGACACAGGGAATGGTTCCCACTGCCAGAGGGCAGGGACAGAGGGATATTGGGGAGGAATTCCTGGCTGTGAGGTGCTGAGACACTGGCACAGGTTGCCCAGAGCAGCTGTGGCTGCTCCATCCCTGGGAGTGTTCCAGGTTGGATGGGGTTGGAGCAGCCTGGGCTGGTGGGAGGTGTCCCTGCCCAGGGCAGGGGTGGGATGGGATGGGATTTAAGGTCCTTCCAACCCAAACTGTTCTGTGATACCTCAATGTGCCTGGAGGTCCTCACCACCAAATCCCATAGGATGAAGGATGCTGAGACCTGAGCAGACAGGACTGGGACACCTCAGGCCCCTGTAGCTGTGCCCCTTGGTCTGTGTGTGTGGACACCTTGGGTTTGCAGGGTGTTCCTGCCTCGTGCCACGGAGGCTTCAAGTGCTGGAAACCCAGAGCAGCTATTTGCAGGGAAATAAGGACATCCTCCCCCAAAGAGCTGTTGCACTCCGAGGGGATTTGCCTGTTGTGAGGGGTTTAATCCTGTTAAGAGAGATTATGCCTGGTAATTTTATGCACATTGAGTCTCCCTCTGAGGCAAAGCTGAGGCACTAAACTCCTCACTCAGCATTCCAGATTGGATTGGAGCTGGTGCTCTGCACACAGAGAGCCCAGATTCCCTCCCCTTCACCCTGACAATGCTCCTGGAATCATCTATGGAAATGGGATTTGGTGGGTAGGAAGAGAAGATCCAAATTACTCCAATTTGCCATGACAATGCTCCTGAAATAATCAATGGAAATGGGATTTGATGGGTAGGGAGAAGACCCAAATTCCCTCCCCTTTGCCCTGCCAATGCTCCTGAAATAATCAGTGGGGTTGGGATGTGATGTCTAGGAAGAGAAGACCCAAATTCCCTGCCCTTTGCCCTGCCAGTGCTGCTGGAATCATCTGTGGAACTGGGATTTGGTGGGTAGGGAGTGCCCCTGGAGCTGAGGCCGGGGCAGAGCCCCCATGGGCTGGGAGGCTGTGCTGGGTCTTTCAAAAGGTCTGTTTTTCTTTCCTTTTTTTTTTGTTGTTTTCTCCCTTTTGTTTTGTTTCTGTTTCTGTTTGTTTTCAACTAGGACCCCAACTATGGCTGGTGGCCTATTTTCTATTGACAGACACTACTTTGAAGAGATAGGAACTTACGATGCAGGAATGGATATCTGGGGTGGAGAGAATCTTGAAATGTCCTTTAGGGTAATTCCTGTTTTCCTTCCTTTTTCTCTCAACACTCCACACTTGTGCTCTGATGCTTCCTGTGCCACTGCCAGGGCTCTGAAGCTCTCAAGGGTTGGGCAATGCCTCATTTTGGTAGTGGTTTGTCTTTTTTTTGCATGAAAGATTTTAATGCTGATTGGGGTTTTTTATGCTTTGAATGTGATGTGTGTTTTGCTAATTCCTTTATCTATAAAGGAGATACATATAATACTATCTAAAAAATGAGGCTTTGTGAGAGCTGGCACAGATATTGATATGAATTTATACACCAAACCCCATCAAATCTATGTTTTAACTCAAGTTTTCGCACTGATAATGTCATGAAGTTGCAGGTTCTGCCTGAGATTTGGGTTGTGTGTGAGGGGAATTCCTCATCCCCCAGGAAATGGCTGTTCCTGCAGGGCCAGATCCAAGTGCCCATGACATGAGGGAAATCTCTCTGAGGGACATAACTGTCCGTGAGGTAGAAGGGAGTTTGGCAGGTGGAGGCTGGGGAGGGGATGGGTGGGAGGGATGGTGGGAATTGCTGTGGATGTCTCTGGTCTGGCACAGCTGGTGCATTTCCTGATGGCAGCTCAGCCCTGGGCACCTGCCTGGTACCCACAGCACATCCTGGGGATGCCCTTTCTGCCTTTTCTCTCTGCTTTGTACCCAGCCAGGAGCATTTGCTGTGCCAGAAACCCCTTGGAAAGTTTTCTATGATGCAGAGATGCCTAGAGAAGCCCAACAGAGAATCTGAAAGCATTTTCAGCCCATTCCTCTAAACCATCATCATCCCCTTTGCAGTAAAATCGAAGGGTTGAGTTACTACTTCTGAGCCTGAATGTTTTAAATAAGTAATTTCCCATGATCTGCTGTATTAGAGCCCTCAGATGCTCCTTGGGTGTGTGGAGGCTCCTGGATGGAGCAGGTTGGTTTGGCATGTCTCAGAAGAGATCCCTGGGGCACAGTGCCTGGCACTGCTGGAAGGCATCAGAATGTACCTCTGGGGCTAAAGCACTCGAGTTCCCTTCAGTGCTGAGCTGAGGGAGCCACTGATGAGCTTCACTGCTCGAAATTCAGTGGGAACAGCACCACGAGATGTGAATTGCAGCTTTAAATTGAAAACCTCAGTGCAGAACACATGGAAAGCCAAAGCCCAGTGATATCCTCACTCTCCACAGCAATCCCTGGGGAGGAAAGCAGAGCAGCAGCTCTGCCCTTGTTCTCACCATCCAAACGAGTCTATGGAGGATAGAGGAACATAACAGGAATATAAGGACATAAGAAGGCTATAAAATCCTGGTTGAGGCTGAGCTTGGAGGAGGAAGGAGAAAAGACTCAGGAATTTTGGGGCATTGGTTTAGGTATCATTATTTTCTGTCTCCAGAAGATTCTCCCTCTTCAGCTGGGATCACCATTGCTGCCTGGAGCACAGCACAACCAGAGGCTTCGGGGCCAAGAACAGGGGGAAAAGGATGAGCTTCCAGCCCTGGGATGTTGCCATGGGAAGGACAGGGAAGCACCTGATGTTGGTTGGAATGTGGAGCCTTTGGGAAGAAACCCAACAAATAGTGCCTAGAGTAGGAGTTGGTCAGTGACAGGAAAGGTGGTTAAATCCATCTCAGGGAGCACATCTGGAATTGGTAGCAAAGTGCCAAGGGCTTGGGGAGGTTCCTGCAGCTCCAAAGCTGCAATGAGCCAGTGGCATCTTGGAATAGCTCCTGGCAGGCAGGAAAACACTGAGGCTGAGTGAAGCTTTGGGAAATGACTGCAGTAACAGCCACAAGGATGCTCCTAGAGCTCTGATTATTCATTGCATTGAGTGTTTATCAGCAAATTGAGGGGGAGGTTGGTGTGGCTTCAGCATTCAGCAATTAACCCCCCAAAACATGTGGGTTTGGGGTTATTTCTGTGTTTGCTAGTCCCTGAATCCCCCAGAAAGTGTTCCAAAATGCCTTTGCCTTCCCTGGCCCCAAACTGTGACCTTCTCATCTGCCTCCAGCTGGGACTTCATCCCGAGCGTGTTGGCTAAGAGGATTTGCAGCACTTTGGGTGTCTCACACTCCCAGGCAGTTTGGGAAGGCTCTGGAGCAGTGTCCACTGGGTCTGATTGGATTGTTTGTGGGGAAGTCAATATTTAGGCTGCTCCTTGCTGATTGCTCTTTAATGCCTCATTTTAGGGATGGCTTTTAATAAAGGAAATTGGGGAGAAATACCAACAGTCCTGGCAGGAATCTCTCACAGCCCTGCGAGAAATCAGCAAATGCAAAGCTCTAAGCTTTGGGAAATGAAAAACTTGATTATTCCTAAGTCTTATTTTTATTTATAGATTTCCTTCAAGAGTTTTAATTTTCTGTTATATTTTCTAAGTGGTTTTTTTTTCCCCAGCTGGAGAACACCCTGAGAACTTGCTGGGCACAAAGGAGCTCATGTGGCTTTGGGAAGGGGATTAAAAATAATCTGCCCATCAGGGAAAAAAACAACAACGATTATTCTGTGGAATAATCCAAGTAGGGCAGAGCAGAGCTGGGGGAAGCAGATGCTCTCACAGGGGGAAATGCTGTTTGGTTTGGTTTGCTGGCAGCTGCAGGTGCAGGAGAGGACACACAAGTGTGGATTTCCTCAAGGCTGCGACACAGTGACATGTTCTTGGTCTCTCCAATTCCTGGTTTGACTGTGGTGGGAATTCTTAGAGTAAAGGAATAAGGAGGAAGGAGGGTTAAGTCCCTTGTAGCTGAGTGTAGTGTCTGATTAAACAGCTTTACTTGCTGATCCAAGTACTAGATGATGACACCTCTACTTGATCCAAGTTCCCTGGACCTGATCCACCGGAGGATGGTACCTCTACTTGATCCAAATTCCCTAGACTTGGTCTGTTAGGGGATGACACCTCTGCTTGATCCGCCAGAGGATGACACCTCTCTCAGTGAGAGGGGAAGGGTTCTTGCTTGTGTTCTGAGGACACAAAACCTAGGTGACCCATTCACACAAGCTCCACTTTGCAGTTCAAGTCTCTGCAGCTTCATTGCTCTCCAGAGTTGTGCCCTAGAGATTCCCTCAAGCTTCTCCTTCAACCTCCCTGTTGAATTGTGACCTGGGGCAATAACTTGGGACACAACTGCCTGTGAGCCCTCCTGTGTCTGGGTTTGTGCTGATCACTGGCTCTGCATGGTTTGGTTTCAGATCTGGCAGTGTGGAGGTTCCCTGGAGATTGTCACCTGCTCCCACGTTGGCCACGTGTTCCGGAAGGCGACGCCGTACACCTTCCCTGGTGGCACAGGACATGTCATCAACAAGAACAACAGGAGGCTGGCAGAGGTCTGGATGGACGAGTTCAAGGACTTCTTCTACATCATATCCCCAGGTGAGAGGTTCTGGTCATGTTAGGGGCTGAAAGGTGCCTGAGAGAGGGAGCAGATGTGGCATGGGATGCTTTGGGTGGGGAAAGACCTTCAAGGTCATTGAGTCATTCCCAGCACTGCCAAGGCCACCACTAACCATGTCCCAAGTGCCACATCCACAGGGCTATTAAATCTCTCCAGGGATGTGACTCTACCTCTGCCCGGGGCAGCTGTGCCAGGGCTGGACAACCCTTTCCACGAAGGGATTCATTGGGAAGTTATTCCTTGTCTTTCTGTGGAGAGAAACTTCCATTCACTGCTGAAATAAGCCCAAATCAACAGAAATTTAGGGCTCCTAAATGTGCTCTTTACACACTTACAGATTTCCATGTTTGCACAAGGTTTTGATACAAATTGCATTTTGGGGCAAATTCAGACCGGAAACCTGTGTTGGCAGGACAAGGGTTTGTAGCACAAATCCTCATGTCTGTGGCTGTTTCAGGCACTGAGAAGAGTTTTGGTTTGGATGTTCTTTGTGTTTTCTGAGCTCTTTTGAAGCTCTTTATTAATATGCTGCATTAATTGGTAGATAAAATGTGCTGATGTTGTTCCCCAACATTAAGCAGCAAATGGAGGAGAAAGATATTAGGGGTTTAAAAATGAAATGAACGTTTCAACAGGAAATTCTCACTAAAAATGCTTAGGAAACTGTAGATTTTTTTAAATAGAGCATCCCAAAAACATCAGAATGTATTCCTAATAATTTAATCTGCCTTTTAATCCTTTTGCCTGGCGAGTTTATTAATCAGGGGGACAGAGCTCCCTGGCTAATTGTGTCAGAGAACAAAGCAAGTTGCCTGTTAGTAATGAGGTCTCTGAAGCTGATGTTCAGCAGCACAGACTCAGCTCCTCAGTCCTCCTCTGGGACATGGTGCAGCTGATCCCTGAGCTGCTGTCCCTGGAGAGAGAGGAGCCAAAGGCTGTGCCCAGTGCATGAAGCTCTGAGAGTAATTAGGAGCACACCTAGAATTAGATTCCAAATGAAAAGTCCTGATCAACAGAGTTGCTTGTGAAAACAGAGCTCTACTGAAAAGAGCTCAGCTGACATTCCTGGGGGTCCTGGGTGTGTTTCGACTGGTGCCTTCCCTTATCCTTGGGGAATGTGTGTGGTGGGAAGCCAATCCCACTTGCCCTGCCACAGAGCAGGGTTGGATGGGAGACTAGGAAGGAATTCCTGGCTGTGAGGTGCTGAGGCTCTGGCACAGGGTGCCCAGAGCAGCTGTGGCTGCTCCATCCCTGGGAGTGTTCCAGGCTGGATGGGGTTGGAGCAGCCTGGGCTGGTGGGAGGTGTCCCTGCCCAGGGCTGCTGGTGGCAGGAGCTGGTGGCAGCTGGAGAATGCTCTGCTCAGCTCTTCTCTCTCCATCCCAGGGGTGGTGAAGGTGGATTATGGCGACGTGTCCGTCCGCAAAGCTCTGAGGGAGAAGCTGAAGTGCAAACCCTTCTCCTGGTACCTGGAGAACATCTACCCTGACTCCCAGATCCCACGGAGATACTACTCCCTGGGAGAGGTATGAGCTGCTCCTTGGGCTAAATAAACCAGCAACTACTGGAAACCAGTAACTAAAACACACCAGGAAGTGCAGGAAACTAGTAAGCATGGGAAACGAGGAGTAAAGGAAACCAGTAATTATAGTAAACCAGTAGTACAGGAAACCAGTGAGTAAAAGACACCAGAAAGGACAGGACACCAGTAAGTAAAGGAAAGCAGAAAGTGCAGTAAACCTACAGGGCACCCATAATAAATGCATCTTGGGAGTGGATGTTCCAAGTATTGCCCATCCCAACTGAGCTTCCAGGGAGAGCAGGACACTGGAAAAGTGAGGTTTAGGACTGTGGTTTTCCCATCATGAACATGCAGTGATTGGTGGGAACTTTCCATCAGCACTTAGCACTTACAGAGCCTAAACTTGTAATGTGCCTCATTACAAATTTGCCTTGGAATTGAGCGGCATATTCCAAATGTTCCCCATCCCAACTGAGCTTCCAAAGGAAGCAGGACATTGGAAAAGTGAGGTCTGGAACTAATGTCTTCCCAGCACAAATATGCAGCAGTTGAAGGGAACTTTCCATCATCACTTAGAGCCTAAAAAATACTTTTTTCCCTCTCAAAGAAATCTGTTTGTTCTCTGAGTGTTTTCCAGCCAGGCTGCCTGGAGCTGAGCACCACAGATATTCCTAATAATCCACTAATTCCAGTCCCACCAAGGGCTGAAAACTCTTTCAGTCCAACTAATTCACTGGTAAAAATATCCTCTTGGCTTGTACCTACACTGACTTTTAAAACCTCTTGAACAGGTTGATTTAATATCACAATAGCAATCAAATGAGGGTTTTTATGACATCCAGGAAAGTCATTTCCCCTTGGAATTTGCCATTGTAGTGGGAAAGAAAAGGCACTGTAGGATTCCCACTTCAATTGGGCCAGGACAAGGTGGTTGTAGAGCAAGGCAAGAACTCATCTGACAAGTGTCAGACAAGGTGGGAACAGCCTATATTGTCAGGCTGGGAAAGAGAAGCCTGAGAAAGTCATAAACCAGTTATTAAACACCTGATTTTTGCCAGTGTGGTCTCAGTTTCTATGGGAACAGCTCTGGATTGAAGCTCCTGATTGGCTCTTCCTGCTCTGCTAGTCGAGCAGGGAAGGGATTTTAGCTCTGAAGGGACCAAGAGCAGAATGGGCAATTTTTGCACCACCACAGGTGCATTTCTCCCTCATTTTCCTCCCTTGCAGCAGAGGTTTAGGCAGGATTTAACCACAGGCCACAAACTTATTCCCTACTACAATCCAATCCAGATACAACATGCTCAGCACTGAGGCTCAAATGAGACTGTGCAAGTGCATGTTGTTCTTGTCTAGTACAAACAGGGAGAAAATGAGTGAGTAATTGTGTCACATTTGGGATAATCATCCTGAAGTCACTCATGGCATGGCGTGGAACGGGAAACGTGGAGTGCTGGGTGCCTTGCACTGCCCGACGTGTGGAGATAACAGCAGGGTCGATTTGCACTCATTTGGAGTTTCCATGGCTCTTGCACAATGTCTTGAAGTGAAATTGGGCAAATGTGGAATAACCTGAAGTGTGGAATGGCCTCAAGATGAAAGAGGAGAGATTTAGGTTGGATATCATGAAGAAGGGTATTAGGAGCTGCTGGAGCAAATCCAGAGGAGTCCATGGAGATACTCCAAGGGTTGAGACCCTATGGAGCCAGACTGGGAGAGCTGGGGGTGTCCACCTGGAGAGGAGAAGCTGCAGGGAGA
>NW_008657384.1:1393-7211 GCF_000695815.1 Acanthisitta chloris | reverse complement strand
TTGGGACAAGGGATGGAGGGACAGGACACAGGGAATGGCTTTAAGCTCAAGGAGGGAAAGTTTAGATGAGATATTGGAAAGAAATCCTTCTCTGTGAGATGCTGAGTCTCTGGCACAGGGTGCCCAGAGCAGCTGTGGCTGCTCCATCCCTGGGAGTGTTCCAGGCCAGGTTGCATGGGGCTATATTTTCCAAGGAATATTTCACCTCTTTTCTTTCTTCAGATCAGGAATGTGCAAACCAACCAGTGCTTGGACAACATGGGCCGCAAGGAGAATGAGAAAGTTGGATTTTTCAACTGCCACGGCATGGGGGGAAACCAGGTAAAGGATAAAACAGCAAGAGAAAAAGTGATTTATATGGACAATAATTGGGTCAGGGTGGTGAAAAGCACCACCCAGGTAGGGCTGGGACTTGTCCTGGAGAATTCTGCCATTGTCCTGGTAGGAATGAGGTTCCCTCAGTGATCCTTGGCTCACTAGAAATGATAATAGTGAGAAATAATTCAGTTTTCTATGTAAAATATTGATTTTTTTTTCTATTTTAAAGGACATATCTTAGATTTGATTTTTAAACTTTTTAAATAATGAATTCTATCTTACATTTATATTTAAATATGATAAAATAATCAATGAAAGTCTCAAAAATACCTGAAGAATTTTAGGAATACTGAGCCAATTTCTTCCATTTCAGCTCCCAGTTTTGAGGGCATTTGGTACAGATCCCTAGGTCCTGTGGAATATCCAAGTGGCTATATGGAATCTGTTCCTGTTAATGAACAACACATGGAACATTTCCAACAGGAACATTAGACTTTTTGATCACAAATTTCTATTTATCCATTATTTTTCCTTGCCTGTTTTCATTTATTTATTTTCTGCCACTGGGAGCAAAATCTCAAGGTGAAAAGGGAAGGAATCTCCGTGATTTCTGCTGGTTCCTCCTGTCCCTAAAGGTGGATATGAACAACTACTTGTCCAGAATATCCATGGAAGGTGATTTCTTCCATGAATGGAAACTCCAGTGGTGGCAGCATGGGATGCTTCACTCTGGGGCTGGGAAGGGAAGGTCATGGAATCCTGAGGCTCATTGTGCCACTGATGTCTGTACCTCCTCTCTGGCTTAATAAGCATCAACTTGGCATATGCTAATGCCTGAGACTGAAGTAGGCAGAGCTGGTTCACTTGGGGGTGGCAGTGCACAGCCACAGAGTCCTGGGAGCAGGGAATTCCACTCCTCTGCTCCTGGCCACCCTGCTGGGAGTGAAGGGCTGGGATGCTCCAGAGCCTTTCTGCTCTGGGAGAGCTGGGAATGTTCAGCCTGGGGGAGAGAAGCTCCAAGGAGACCTCAGAGCCCCTTCCAGTGCCTCAGGGGGCTCCAGGGGAGCTGAGAGGGAATTGGGACAAGGAATGGAGGGACAGGACACAGGGAATGGCTTTAAGCTCAAGGAGGGAAAGTTTAGATGAGATATTGGAAAGAAATCCTTCTCGGTGAGATGCTGAGTCTCTGGCACAGGGTGCCCAGAGCAGCTGTGGCTGCTCCATCCCTGGGAGTGTTCCAGGTTGGATGGGGCTGGAGCAGCCTGGGCTGGTGGGAGGTGTCCCTGCCCAGGGCAGGGGAGGGATTATAGGATCTTCAAGGTCCTTTCAACCCAAGCCATTCCATGATTCCATGATTGTAAACATCATGAATAGTCCCTGGGTTGAGTCAGGGCAATCTGAAATACCTTTGCCAACATCACCACAAACCTCCAGTTTTATCCTCTGCAGAAACAATTCCCCACACCAAGAGCCTCAGCCAAGAGAATTAATTTTCCTTAATTTTTCCGAGCAATTAATATTTTTAGAGCCTCTTTATACTTTAATTCCTTTAGCAGCTTTGCTAGGTGTGACATATGCCCTTGCCTCAGGCTGGGCCGTGCCCAGGTCTGTGCTGGGGCTGTGTGGGGATTATTCCTGCCGCGTTTTCCCTCTGGAGCAGCTTCATTCCACAGCTGTTTGTGTAGCAACAAATGCCCTCCACCCCCAGCACTGCTGTGCAGGGCAGCAGCTCAGCTCTGGGTTCCCATCACAGCCGAATTTGGTCCAGAGTTGTCCTGGGAGATGTGTGCGAGCCCTGAGGGATGAATTTCCAGCCCTGGAGGAACATCCTTCCCTGGCCCCAGCCCTGGAGGAATGTCCTTCCCTGCCTTGCACTGCAGTGTGTGGTGTGAAATACACTCTTTAATTAGCTGGAAAATGCCAAGTGTTTCTCCCCCTCTATTTTTAGCTGGCATTAATCTAATTACCTCCGTAATTAATGTGGCTGGTAGCCAAGTGGGAATGTTACATCAGCTTCATTAGCATTCATTTCTCTCCTGTAAGATGGTGAGTTTTCCAAAGCAGCTTCCTGCAGTGTCAGGTCAGGCATCACTCACCCATGGAGTCACAGAATTCCACACTGGGTTGGCTTGGAAGGACCTTCAAGCTCATCTTGTTTAACGTCATGGCAGGGACACCTCCCCCCAGCCCAGGCTGCTCCAAGCCCCATCCAAGCCTGGAGCACTCCCAGGGGTGGGACAGCCACACGCTCAGGACATCTGTAACCTCTGGGCCTCCCTCCTGTGTGTCCCCAGGTGTTCTCCTACACAGCCGACAAGGAGATCCGCACGGACGACCTGTGCCTGGACGTGTCGCGGCTCAACGGGCCCATCATCATGCTCAAGTGCCACCACATGAGGGGCAACCAGCTGTGGGAGTACGATGCTGAGGTGTGGAGGGGTCAAGGGGTTGTCCTTGGTACAATCCCAGGGGCCTCCCTCCTGTGTGTCCCCAGGTGTTCTCCTACACAGCCGACAAGGAGATCCGCACGGACGACCTGTGCCTGGACGTGTCGCGGCTCAACGGGCCCATCATCATGCTCAAGTGCCACCACATGAGGGGCAACCAGCTGTGGGAGTACGATGCTGAGGTGTGGAGGGGTCAAGGGGTTGTCCTTGGTACAATCCCAGGTCACTGAGGTTGGAAAAGACCTCCAGGATCATCAAGTCCAACCTGTATCAGCACTTCACTTGTCAGCTAGAGCAGAGCACTGAGTGCCATGTCCAGTTGTTCCCTGGACACCTCCAGGGCTGGTGACTCCACCACCTCCCTGGGCAGCACATCCCAAAGCCTGACAGCCCTTTCCATGGAGAAACTCCTCCTGATGTCCAACCTGAGCCTCCCCTGGCACAGCCTGAGGCTGTGTCTGCTCACCCTGAAGCTCTGCTGTGCCCCAGGGAGTCGCTGGGCTGGGGCTGCTGCTGGTGCCTCCTGCCACAGCTCCCCTTGGCACAGCAGAGCAGTTCAGCTCACCACCAGCTTTGAAGCTGCATTTTTATTTTATGTATAATTATTCCCTCAATTTTATTTCTAGAGGGGTGAAAAAGTCAGTTATTGCTTCAAAATGTTCATTTTCCGTAATCTGAATTTAAACCACTTTTCTCTTTGGTAAGAAGATTGTTTTTCTCCTCGCACAAACCACCTGAATATTTGCACAAGGTTTAGGTGTTTATGAGTAGAATGTTTAGGTGTCTAGGAGGACAATATTTAGGTGTTTAGGAGAACAGTGTTTAGGAGTTTGAGCACAATGTTTAGGTGTTTATGAGGATAATGTTTAGGTGTTTCTGAGGACAATGTTTAGGTGTTTATGAGGACAATGTTGAGGTGTCTAGGACAGTGTTTAGGTGTCTAGGAGAACAATGTTTAGGTGTTTACGAGGACAACATTTAGGTGTTTATGAGGACATTCACACCAGCAGTTGACACCTGAGATTTAAGACCTTACCCCTCTTTGTTTCATCCCATTAAGCAAAATTCACACCAGCAGTTGACACCTGAGATCTAAGACCTTACCCTTCTTTGTTTCAACCCATTAAGCAAGTAATAATTGATTTTTAATCACTTTTGGATTGATTTAAGCAGAAGTTTAGGCACTGGACAGAGGCCAAGGACACAGAGTCAGTGTCACAGCTTCCCGATCCATCCCAAACCCAACAGGGGTTGATGTGCCCTTGCTCCCAGTTGCCCCAGCAGGTCCAGACAGGACTTTGCTGGGCTCCAGGGTGGTTTGGAGGTCAGTTTGGAGAGGTTCTGGGGGTCCCACAGGGTCCTGTACGCCCGATGCAGCACATCCTCAGCACAGCAGCATCCTCTGCCACGTGTGCTCACTGCCTTGAGCTGGAACTCCTCCCAACATCAGGTTTCACACTCTGCAGTTGGAATATTCCAATAGTTTAGCTCAGGGATAAACTGAAATAATACTGATTTAAAAATCTGTTCTATTAGCAAAGACATATCATCTCGTAAAAGGTATTTCCAGCATTTCTCAGAGATGGATTCTGTGTGGAAATCTGGAATTCTTCCAGCCGAATATGCTCCTTTTGGCAGAGGAACGTGCTGGTTTTTCCCTGAAGCTGAGCCTGGCAGAGCCACAGTGGAGCTGTCTCAGGGCTGTGCAGAGCCCCAGGCAGCCATGCGGTGGAGCTCAGGAAAAAGAAATGCTTCATGCCTTTGTGAAGCATCTCCAGGGTTGGCTGCTCCTTCTCCTAATCAGCCTCTCCCCTTCTCTATTTATGGACAAAATGCTTTGCTTGAGTTTGACTCTGAATATTGACTACAGCTTCCAAATTTCCCGTTCATTTCAGTGCTGATGTTTATGATGTGCTTATTAGTGTCTTTTTAGCCTCCAAACAGACCTAATATCCCATATTTTTCTCCCAAGAACACAACCAGCTGCTTGGCTGGGGCTTGGAGCACCGTGGGCTGGTGGGAGGTGTCCAGCCCATGGCAGGGTGGGACTGGAAGGGCTTTAAGGTCCCTTTTTCTTTTCCCCAGACAAACAGTTGCAAGATGTTGCCTGAATCCCTTCTATCCATTAATTTGGTTTTTTTCCAGGAATATTACCCTCATTTTTACCTTTATTTGCTTATGTCACATCTGAGAGAAAATAGTTTGTTTCCTTGTGCATGAGTAATGATGTCAGGATTTGTTCCCGATGGATCCCTAGGGGTTTGCTCCTGATGGATCCCTCAGGTTTTATTTCACGCCTGCCAGGGCTCAAGGAGCAATCAACTCCAGGTTTGATTATTGATAAGGAGAAGATAAGTACGATATCAGGAGCTCAGGGAGTGTTTGGCCAATGCTCTCAGGCTCAGGGTGGATCGTTGGGGTGTCCTGGGCAGGAGTTGGACTGATGATCCTTGTGGATCCTTCCAGCTCAGGACATTCCATGATTCTCTGATTGGATCCAGTGTAATGTCTGTTATTTGTCCCTAAACACAGTGTCTGAGCTCAGCCATTGGATTTCCTTTCATGGGTAGGTGAGGAGCTTCACAAGAAAATGTTTCTCGAGCCACTGACTCCGATTTCCTTTTGTTTTCCCCTTCCATCAGTATTTTGGTAAATGGGAATATAGCTTTGAGGTAAGTCTAGTTCCAACTCCAATCCCCAAACCCTAGAATAGCATCTTGCTGCCTCCTTTAGCACTGCTGAGTAGAGGCACTTAGTGCCTTCCCATAGCTGCTGCTATTCCAGACCTTAGTTATCAGGTGCTCCAGGCTGGGAGAGCTGGGGATGTTCAGCCTGGAGAGGAGAAGCTGCAGAGAGAGCTCAGAGCCCCTTCCAGTGCCCCAAGGGGCTCCAGGAGAGCTGAGAGGGACTTGGGACAAGGGATGGAGGGACAGGACACAGGGAATGGTTCCCACTGCCAGAGAGCAGGGACAGATGGGGCATTGGGCAGGAATTCCTGGCTGTGAGGTGCTGAGGCTCTGGCACAGGGTGCCCAGAGCAGCTGTGGCTGCTCC
>NW_008657384.1:0-1031 GCF_000695815.1 Acanthisitta chloris | reverse complement strand
TGAAGACTCCACTAACTTCAGGTATATGATATGATGTAAAGATACAATACAGACATTCCCAAGTGATTTCTTTCTGTTCCTCAGTTTTCCCTGCCAGGAATCCCAGGCAAAACCAACACACAGCAATGATACATAATAAACTAACCCAGGCATTGACGTTCACTCAAAGTGACATTATAAGGACACTTGTCCTTGATAGTTTAGTGGCCTCTTGGTACATCACTTATATAGCCAAAAACAGGGAGGAGCAGAGGATGAGGAGCTGGGATGTGGCAGGAGCATCCACACTGCCCCAGCAGCACCAGCCCTGTGTGCCAAGGGGCGGAATTTAGGGGAGTAGAAGCTCCTCTCCATCTCAGCCCACCTGGTGTTGGCACTGGAAAGGAAGAGCTGGAATTATAGTTGGTAAAATTCCTTATTTCCTTAGAGGTAAACGTTCCATTTATCTCAACCCTGGCAGTGTTCACAGCCAGGTTGGATGAGCCTTGAGCAACCTGCTCTGGTGGGAGGTGTCCCTGCCCAGGGGTTGGGGGGTGGGTGATCTCTAAGCTCCATTCCAGCCCCTAAAATTCCATGATTCTATGGATTCATTATATTTTTGATTTAGTAGTGCCTGAGTAGGCTTCAGAGTGGGCAGTTCAGGGGGAACATCCTCTCTGCCCAGATGTTTCTGTGCCCAGGAATGGTGATGGCAGTGTTGGTGGGAGGGAGGATCCAGAGGCACAATGAGATCTGGATCGTGGGATGTGAAGCATAGAGTCATAGAATTTAAGGGTTGGAATGGAGCTTAGGGATGGATGATCCAGCCCCAAGCCCTGCCCTGGGCAGGGACACCTCCCAGCAGAGCAGGTTGCTCAAGGCTCAAGGCTTTAGCCAACCTGGCTGTGAACACTGCCAGGGTTGGGGCAGCCACAGCCTCCCTGGGCAACCTGGGCCAGGGTCTCACCACCCTCCCAAGAAGGGCTCAGTGAGCCAAGGGATGCCAAGAGCAGGGAGAAGGTTCATGTGCAGCTCAAGCCTCGTTCATGAAC
>NW_008657383.1:14461-17050 GCF_000695815.1 Acanthisitta chloris | reverse complement strand
TCACAAGAGTAGAGCAGAGGGGGAGAACCACCTACCCTGACCTGCTGGATATGCTGCTTTTGATGCAGCACAGGATATGGCTGGGTTTCTGGGCTGCAGGTGCAGGTTGTTTTGTGCTTCTCATCCACCAATACCCCCAAGTCCTTTGCTTCAGGGCTGCTTTCAATCCATTTTCCACTCAGCCTGTATTTGTGCTTGGGATTGCCCTGACCCAGGTGCAGGTTGCTTGCACCTGGCCTTCTTGAACTTCATGAGGTTCACACAGGCCCAACTCTCAAGCCTGTCAAGGTCGCTCTGGGTGGCAGCAGTCACCACAGTTAGTTTTGCAAAATATACCCTAGTCTCTACATGAAGTTCTCTGCTTACTGCATTCAGTGACCCACAATTAAACATAATCATTCACAGAGTGTGCAAACACAGCCCATGCTATGCAAATTATGTGAAGGATTTATTTTCTCATACACTGCTGACAGTACCAGAGAGGCTGGGTACACAAACCACTCTTCCTACTGTGACTCAGTGACACTTGTGTTTCTAGCAGTGAGTTTGCTCCTGTATTGTAAATGCTAAAAATCTGGAAAACAACTTTAATGCTACATGTGACACAACATAACTTGAGTCCTTTCAGAGCAGTATTAGGTCTAAATGATAACAGAAGCAAAAGGCAGTAAAAGGTTACTTTTTTCCACTATGCCTTTGATAAACACAAGCTAAAGCTCTGCTGAATAAAATGGAGCTAATGTTTTTGTGTTTCAAAGTGGAATCACAATTGAAAAGGTTTCTACGGAAATGAAGGAAAGAGGCCAGAAGAAAATTGTGTTTTCTTTTTCCCTTCAAATGGACAAGCTTTGCAGTGGTTATATAATATTTAAGTTACTGAATACGGAACGTTACTCTGTTCAAGAATAAATGGTTCACATATGCAGAATGATTCAGCCAAATTTACATTCTGTGAATAAATGTTTATTTATGAAATTACACATGCAGCACAACCAAAATGAAGCAGGGACAGGCTATGACAGCTCTTCTAGAATATGTACAATACCAAATCTTTCATGGAGCTACTAAACTGGCATATACACCTTCAAAATGTAGCTGAAGTCACAAGAAGCAAAGTGGCAGACAAGAAACAAGTTTCTCACTACAGTGTTCCTCCTTCATCTTTTGCAGGCCATGGACAAACTAGGTGGACCTGAAGAGACAGTATACTAAAACAGATTTTTTGAGATGCTGATAGGACAGCAGAAGAAAAATAATAGGATAAATGTTCAGCCTTCTAGCTTTGCACTTAGGGCAGTGTTCTAATTCAGAGCAGAAGGAAAAGCAATGATTAACAACTTTAATAAAGCCAATATAAGTGGAACCTACATAAAAACTTTCAAAAGCATGGCTTTCTAAGCTTCTGGAAAGGTTGAGTAAGTTTCTCAGTGTGAAAGCTCCAAAAAAAATTTCTTCGAATTTGGCTTGCGTGCGTATTTCTTTGAAACTTGAGGACAGAGCCACATAGGAAAAATACATGGACTGTACTGAAACTTACTGCACTTGAACTTTGCATTATATAAGGCATTAACTTAAAATTTACCATGGTGACCTCTTTAGGCATCTCCATGTAGTCAACAAAAAAGGGCTAATAACAAAAGGAAAAGTTTTGTATTAAACAACTGAGTGATATTATCTTTCAATCACTTTTTTTTTCTGTCTGTTTCCACTTCCAGGTAAGAAAGCAGAGATTAAAGAAGCAATTTCCCTGGAGGTAAAGAAACAGCTAACATATGGGGATTAAAGCTTTACTTGCAGTAGAGCCTCATCCTGTTTCAGGTGCTGATTGCCTCCTCACACATATATCCCTGTGAACTCTTATCCTTTCCTGAAATTCTGCTTTCCCACCTGTGAAATGGTTGTAATAACCAGCCCAAAGGGATGCATATTTATTTGTGTTAATGGCAATATTTGTATGTGCAGATGATAACTAAGTGGGAAACAGAACTTGGGAGCCTTCATCCTAACACTTTTTCTTGCTTTTCTAAGCCTCCTAATGGAGTACAGCAGCAGTAGCACTAGAACTTGTGGCTTTTGCTAAAGTGTTTACAAAAAGATGTTAGAGTTTTAAAGAACCTGTAACCCTTAAATTGCACAAAAGCATTTCTCTGCACTGTGAAAATTAGAGTTAAACATTACAGAAGGAAGACCAACATCAAAACACAAGAGATTTATATATTTTAAAAGAGATATAATTTTTCCTACCCTTTTACAAATTTCCAGCGATGCCAAGATAAAGTAAGTACAGAGACACTGCTAAAGCATAGGATTGCCTATGTCTTTGACACTACTTGCAAATAATAAGGTACTGAAAAATCTAGGCACGTGGTTATAACTTTAAAACCTATTTTCAAAGTTTTGGGACTCAGTGAGAGCTACAGAAAGGCAAGCTATAGCATATACAGCTAAATTACTGTTAAGATAGACACGTGCACATCTATGTTTTGGTAGGAGCAGTAAAAGCATTCTTCATTGTGGCTGTGGTTTCTAATACTTGGCACCAGTATGACTTATAAAGGGTGGATATGTTATGATGAAAATCTCCTGATA
>NW_008657383.1:0-14443 GCF_000695815.1 Acanthisitta chloris | reverse complement strand
ATAATTCTGCCTGAAAGCTCAGAAAGTTATGAGCATCTGAAAGAAGCAGCTTGCTGAGTTACAAAAATAATTGTGCTTTTAACTGAATACCATCATCACCACCCTTGTTCTCATTATAAAAATCCTTTGGAAGGAACAAGAGCCTCTTTTATCAACTGTTACAGAAATTACTGTTAGTTAAATAATTTGATCATGATCACATCTGTTCTTACGTGTTTTTTTGGTTAGAGGATGTTCATACAGTGTAAGCTGAATGCTTCAATGGTAAAAAACAATACAGGAAAAGTATATCTACATGTACCATATATCTAGATATATGTGGATAAAGTATATCTACATACACTTTAGATATAGATAAAATTAATCTTTTTTTTTGAGTAGTGAGAGAAAAGGAATATTTTTTTTAATGCCATACAGTAAAAATTTAATGCATGATAAACATTTTAATGCAAGGCTATGAAAATCTCAGTGTTGCCAAGTGGAAGGAAAACAAGTTTTCCAAACTGTTTTTGGAATCTTGCACATATTTAGTGAGCTTGGTTCATCTGACACTTTACAAGCTTGGACAGCCTTTGTGTAGATTTCTGTACATGTGAAATACTTCAGTTCTAGTCCAAAAGACTTCAGAGAAACTGGATAAGTCACCACAAAAGGGTGGGGTTTTCATTCTATTTCTCTAGACAGCATAAGGCCAGTTCATCTATTCCTAAAGGTTTGAATTTAAAGTCACATTTTTCACTGACAAGTCTTGACCTTTCTCATAGATAAAATATCATGATTCCTTTTTTACAGCTGAGCCAATTGTAAGGCAGAGAGAATCAGCTTCCTCACAGTCCTATGGGGAGTCATTGTGATGGGTCCCTAGGATTTTGTTCAAGCCTCTTGGACAAAATTAACAAGATCATGTATTAGTAGTGCAAAGTACTAACAAGTCTCCTATGTTTACAGGAAAGACAACCCCAGCAATGAAGAGCATTTTGCAAAAACATACCAGAGGAATCAACTAAACTAGACAGCCAATAGTAGGCATTGCATTACACATTTGCATCTGTGTTTGTCATCAAATTCAAAATCATCAAAAGTCTGCAAAACTGAGTTGTTTTGCCACTGTAATACCTCAGACATTTCTAGGAAGTTCAGATTTTTCTGAGAAATACAATAGAGTGCTTATCAGTCACTGTAAAATTAGTGCAAACTGAGACAAGAGCCTGCAACATTTGTCAATGTTTATATCTCTCTGGGCCTTTGATTCAAATAGTTATGTTGAATTTAAATGTTTTATGCATATGTTACAGTATTTGTTAAAATTATGAGAAGCATGTAAAGAACTGTCAAGCAATCAAGCTTTAATGACTTCAGCTCTTATGATAACTAGCAAATAATGAAACAGATGTAGAACATACATAAGTATATCAGCCTGATAAGAAACCAGAGCCCTCACCATGATTAGGAAAAAAATGTAATCAATCACCATGACAGACAAGAGGATAATGATTCCATTTCATGGCAGCCCTCTAGATTGCCAAAGCAAAATTTGCTTCAGATACAATTAAAGCTGATTGATGTTTCATAAAGACAAAAGTTACCAAAATGTTGTACTGAAACTCTGACAGGACTTTTAGAATGATTTGGTTCTGTTGTTGTTGGTTTTTTTAATTTTAGCCTTTCAGTTTTGTGCTCTTGCTCTGATTCTGAGAAGAGGTTTAATTCAGGCAGAACAGGGATCTGAACCTAGTTGCCCATTCTCAGGTCCTTCTATTAAGTCACTCTTCCCCCATCTTCAGAGCTTTCCCAGGGAAAAGTTTTTTGAAATGCTCTTTTTTTTTTTTCTGCGGTGCTTCTCTTCCTGAGTGACAGGGAACACTTCTTGCTTAGCTGAAATTTTTTTTTATTTTGGGTCTAGCCACCAGCTCATAGGACACACGTGAAGGGCCAGTCACACATCCCCATCCTTCTGTCTGCTCCGCCAGCTCCTCCAACTACCTAAACCCGAAAGAGTGCTGGGAAATCAGTCGTACTCACGCCGAATCCTTTCCATCTCTCCCCGGATTATGAATCTGTGTAGACACGGAGCAGTTTCCCCGGAGCTCATCAGGTGCGGGGAGGGTTGGCAGGAGCAGCCGCGGGACTCGAACCCGCGACTCTCCGTTCCGCCGCGGGAGGTGCCGCGCGCCCCCTGGCGGACAAGGCGGGAAGCAGCACGTGCGGTGCTCTCGCCCCCGGCACATCCCGTCCTGCCCCCAAACCCAACCGCTGGCGCTTCCAGCATGTCAACCCGCATTCCTTGGCCCCATTTCACCGCCTTTTGCGGTGCTCCCTGCGGGAGGCGCCTGTTGCCGATAGCAGGCGGGGCTGCTTGCGTAGATGTCTCTCTCCCACGTGTACGGAAAGGCAGCTTTTCCCGCGTGACCCAATGTTTGTGTAAGGACAGGGCAAGGAGCAAATGAAACGTGCCTCGGTAGCTTTGCCCCACGCTGTCCCCCCTCTCTGTGCAGTGCTAAGAGATAGGCATGAAACTGCTTGGGAGAAAGTTTCTGAATCCAACGCATAACCAGGTGTTGCTGGGTGGCACCAGAGGTGTGAGCCACTGACATAGCAACGATCTCTAGACTGGCCAGGTCTCAGTCTTTGAGACCCCTCTGCTCCCAAACGTTATTCATTGCAGCATAACAGATGTTGTACCACTGCATTTCCAAAAAGTTTCTATTCAAAGGCAACAGTTAACTCCACAGCATCCTTGGTACAGCCCTTCACAGCCAAGTGCTGTTAATAAGCTGGCCAGCCTGCCCACAGCTGATGCTAAGTGAAAATTAAGTCAGTGTGCTTCGATTCCTCTAAAAGCAGTTGCAAACTTTTCATGATGAGCTGCTAAGCTTCACTGAAACCGGAAAATTTTGAAGCTGTTGCCGCATCAGAAGGGATGTTTACAGACTCAGGTGCAGGCAAGTGTGAATTTGCACTGCCTGTATTGCCAGATGCCTGGATATGCTCTGCTTTAGAAGCTGCTCGGATGCACGAGTGTGGGATTGGTGCCTGAGCCACCAGACCACAATTGTGCATCAAAATGGATGTAGCTCTGCACTGTCACTAGTCCCTGTGGCTTTGAGCTTGGGTGGAGCTACCATCACTATGCAGATACACCCCAAAAACATTGTAACTCAGCTGTGCTTTCTAAAACATTAGCCAAAAAATGCACATTTGGGTTAAAAAACTGAACAATTTTTCTTTTAGGCGCTGAAACAGCTACTAGCGCTTGGGTGGAGAGTGGATGAGGAGCGACACTTGACCAAGTGACTGAACTTGTTTACACCCCAAGAACTCCACAGACTTCATTGGGTCTATTCAGTTTGCACTCGTAACAAGAGGATGGGTCCCCAAGTCCTAATCTTACAGAAACCTGCAGGTATGTGTGCAAGGATTACTCTTTTGTTTATCTCCTCTCTTTTTCCCCATGTTCAAGTTTGACTGGAATGAGTATTGTCTTAATCTTTTTAATATTACTTTTATCTGTCATGAAGCAAAAATTGTTACTTACCATAAAACATAGTCTTATTAAGAATGCCTACACTGTCAGGAAAGGTAACCTTCTTTATCCAGTGGTTCTGGGAATCAGGCATTAGACCATTAATCCAGTCAGAACTGAGTGCATTTTAAGGCTAATTCTTGTCCTGGTTGGGCATTTGAGGGATGGATAAGGAAAAGTTAGAAATGGTCGATATGAATTAGACCCCCCCCAAACGGCTCTCTAATGTTTTGGGATATTTTTTCTCCCTTTTGAAAAGCTCTCAGAGAACAAAGTTTAAAAAGAGAGGAAAAAGAAGACTAGAGAAAGACATATTTTGTTTATGCAATCCTGATAATGACGTCAGTCCATGTGTGAAGGATGAGGGTAGAGGTTTTCTGCTCTCACATTTTTTTTAAGGACAATACATCCTCTTGTTTTAGACAACAGTTTATACACATTTGCAGGCTAAAGGAGCTGTATGTGCCAGGAGACAGCATTCTTTGGGAAACATGGTGCACAGGACAGCATGGGAACCAGGCTTCACTCTTTCTGAGGATTCAGTACATCAGCTTTGTTGCTGATGGAATACTGAAATATTTTCTCATTCTAAACATACAAGGTAACGTCTGCTTCATCTCAAATGGCATCTGTAATTAGACAATAATCTGTTTTATTATCTAAGTGGGACCATCAATTTAAACTAAAAAGAACTGAAGTAATTTTAAAATGTACAGTAGCCCCTCAGTCTACAAAACATACTGCCATCTGGACCCTAAGATTTCAAATACAGTTCAGAAAACACATCTTTAAAAGCACATGGCATAAGAATTAAGGGGAAAATAAATTAACAAGAGCACGATATTCCATATTTGTTTGCAACTGAACATTTACTTCAAAGTTATTGCTTCCATCAATTCACTACCTAATAAGTATCAAATTTTCCCACTGTGGTGTCAGCTTTGGAGAGAGGAGTTTTCTGCTTGCTTGCTTTGCCATCCCCAATCACACAGCAGGTTGTAATATTCCAAGAACTTCTCACTTGGTTTCTATGCTTTTTTTTTTTTTGGTCTTCCCAGTCTGAATGTGCTCACCAGATGCAGTGACAGTTAAACAAAAACACCACGAAAAAATAGACCGAAGAAAGGTCTAGCTAGATGCACTATTTCCCAGTGGCTTATTTTCTAGTGTGTTATCCTTGCCGAAATGAGTATGTAACAAACTCTGCTAACCAGTGGAAATTCCAGAGATAAATTCATAGCAGAGATACTCAAATCCATGCAGTTCTGGGCAACTATTGTGCAACAGTCAATCTAAACATTCACTCGAATAAAGAACTAAATGCATTTGGTGGCTTTGTGTGTGTGTGTGTCATTTTGCTTGTAACTCATGAAAGTTCATAGAAATAAATGTGTGTGCAAGAAAACATTTGTGATGGCAAGGTTTTGTTGATGTTTGTAAGAACAATGGAAACATTCATATACCCATGGCTGAAAATTCATTTTAAGCATGAGAGTTACACATTCAAGACCAAGAACCCATATTTCTGGCAACAAACCTTTTGGCAGACTCAAGAAACAAACTTTCACAGCTCTTTGAGGAAATGATTTGGAAGCAAGTCATAGCCTGGAAGGTACCTACCCATCTGAACCATTCAACAAACACTTCAGAATAACTAATTAATCCTAAACTGTATTTCTGTATTGCTAAGTTTGAGCAATGCTGGGGTTGAGTTGTGCAGAGTATCTGCCTGGGGGACTTCTAGCAGCAGATATTATATGTGAAGGGAGGATGAAGCTGAAGGATGTCCCCAACCTCCTCAGGTATTGAAAAATCTGAGTAGGGGCAGTGTCACCAGCCATGTCCATCAAAAGGAAACCCCTGAAGATGTGATCAGATCAGTTCTGTGATAGGAGAAACAGACTGGAGACCACAAAAGGAATAAAAGCTGAACTACAGGAGTGAAGCAGGTAGGAACTGTCATGTAACTACTTTTCTGTGAGGTCTGTCACTTATCCAAGGCTCAGAAATATCTCTGTTGCGCTCCCATGTTTAACACTAGCTCTGCAGAATTGCCAAATCATATGATGAAACTACGGAAAACACAAGCTAAGGGAATAAATCTCACATCACTTCAAGCTGCATTTCAGGCTCTTTGCCTCCTCCCCTCTCCTCTGGAATGGTTCTTTTTGAACACTTGTTTCACACTCTAAAGCCCTGGGGTCTTGGTTGCCAGGCAGGAACTGATATGCTGTGCATCTGTAAGACCCATGCCTGGTAGCCCCTTATTCAAAGGGTGGTGTTTCATTAGCAACAGCTTAAAAATTCATTTAAACATTATGCTCATTGCACACAAACACTTCTCACAAAGCCTTCTGTTCCCATTGAGGCTAAAAAATTCCATTGTATGCGTAATCTTTTATGAGTGCATTCTTTGAATACTTTATTTCTTAGAACTGTAACAGTTCTGTTTATAAAAAGGAATGATACTGATAGCAATGTTAGGAACTTTCAGAAGGGACCACTTAGATCTTTAAATTTCCATATTAGTCCTGTTTCAAGAAAAATACAAAACAAAGCGCCTCAATTACATAGTTTAAATTCTTTAAGAAACAGCTTCACATGCCAAGCTAAGAGGATAGAGAAACCAATCTTTACCCCCTTGATCAGATCTTGCAGCCCTCTGAGGACAGCTTCACATTGGAGTTTTTAATTTGGCATGGTTGCAAACTGGTTTTTAACTACCAAATCAGGTTTTCGTGTTGGAATAGGACATGTAGGGAAGATAACAAGCTGAGGGGGTGAAGAGGAAGCACAAGGCTGACTGCTTTCCGAGTTCCACAGGGAATGGGGATAAAAAACCCCAGGGATTCTGTGTATGTCAGCCAGGATCTGTGTCCAAGGAGACAGATGGAATGATGTGCCCACTGTCCTCTTCTTAATATCCAGATATTTTTTAACAGGAGTTGCTGCTACTGAAAGAACTGCAGTGCAGTACTTCAGGACACGACCTTGGAGACTATTCTGACCACCTGAGTGCTGTTCAAAACAATCCCTACTGAATCCCCTCACTTCCAGCACAGCAGCTGTGGAAGTCCAGCAGGGAAGCAGTTGGTCTGAATTACAATTTCTTTTAATTTAGAAGAAACATTCTTCTTTTTAATGAACATCCTGTCTCACAGTTTAATGAAGAACAATGTTAAATAACATATTGCTTTAACTGTTACAGTTACCAACTAATCAAATGTCAAGTAAATATTCCCTCAGGGAATTATTCACACTGTCACAATGCTGCGTGTTGGAAACAGGGCAGTCAGCAGTGCCATGGGTGACCCATTTTTGTGGGCTTCACTGTACTGCTGGTAATGGCTGTGGACTTCTACAAATCTGCTGAGAAATGAGGACATGTGGGAGGATGGGGATAATGCTCTGCTCTGTTCTTTCTGCAGAGATAATTATCCAGTGACTGAAAGTAATATATCACTGGACAGGTAGACAACTAATTTCAGAATTCAGTAACTCGACAATCAGGGCAAAGAAACAGATCTGTCTGACATCCTTTACAAAAATCTCTGCAATGCCTCAGTACAATTGTCAGAATTGAGAGCAGATTTAAGAGTTCACAGAGGCATTGCACTAGATTAGAAGTAAGGGCATTAAAAGTTTTCAGTGCTCAAAGCCTCAGTTGTTACAGATCAGCATTTTATGGCCATATCAAGAGATTTCTCTGCTCTACCTGAGCTCATTCTCTAGGGTTTTTTTTACAGATCAGCATTTTATGGCCATATCAAAAGATTTCTCTGCTCTACCTGAGCTTATTCTATAGGGGTTTTTTAAATTTTTTTAATACTTTGTTCATATTTGCTGAGACACTTTTAAAGGAAAACTGTCTGTCACAGTAAACCCTTGGAAGGAGTGTGCTGGGCAAAAGTACCCACAGTGACTGTGAAATACAACAGTTGAAGAGCTTTGCTAAAGTTGCTGCATAGATAATACAGGAGCCCCTTTTTGCCATGATGTCTAAGTCATGGCAAAGTGAATATACCTTCCATAACAGAAAAGAAAATTAAGTCCTTTTGATCATGTGGTGCCCTTGATCTTCTTCAGCTCCCTCTTTAATCCTCACTTTGCTTTCTGTTTCTTTCTACATCAAGCCTGCCTAAACAAGTTTATTAACCATTACATAGTTAAACAGTGATACTTCATGAGATTTCCTCCAGTTAGCCTGATCTGAATGCAAGCAGTCCCAGTATAGTCACTCTAGAGGTATAAATGGGGACTGCATGTCTCTATTATCTTCTAATCCAATTTAGAAACACCCCATCTGAATTAACAGTTTTGTGATGCATATAGGTCTCATGTTACTAGAAGCAACTGAACTGTAGCTCTAACACCAAAGCACAACCTTTTTTTGTCTAATGCTGCTTGATCATTCTGATGGCATTAGCTGAGAGAATCTCACTTAATTTGCTGCTCTTTCCTTTGTCATTTTCCTGGTTCTCCTCTTACACTGTTTTTGTGAGAGGAAATCACTCCTTACTCAGTAGCAGCCCAGGTCTAGCCCATTTCCACTCTTTTGCTTTGAGTGTTAGTCTGAATATGAAGGAGTAAGTTTAGTTTATTTGCAAAAGCACTTGATTCTATTTCCTCACAGTAAAACCAGTGCAAATAAAACCCATACGAGATTATATGAAGTATTTAAAATACATGAAGTAGCCCTTTAGCCTCTAGGTGAGATACAGGTAGAGTCTCAAGTGCTGTGCATGAATGACACATGAACCTGCTGGAAACAGCCCAGAAGAGAGCAACAAGTGGAGATCTACACAGCAAGACCTATGAGCAAAAACTGAGTAAGTTGAAGCTGTTTTCTCCAGTGAAGGGAAAACCAAAGGGAGAAGGAACAGCAATACTTCAGTATCTAAAGGGCTGTTGCAGAGTCCAGAGGATTCCACTGATTTTTTTATGCTCACTGGAGATAGCATTGGTAGAGGGACAGGTTGTGTGTTGAGGGAAGGGAAAGAAACCATCTGGTTTAGCTGGTTTTCTATGATTCCATGGGAATTTCATTCAACCTTGGCATGTTCTGTCCTTTTCACTACAGATTCTCTCACCATATTTAGTGCAGGTTCTTTTATTCTGTGCTAACAGTTGTCATTATTTTGTAACATCTATGTCACTATACTCAGAACAATGAGCCAGCAAACCTCATTTTCCTGGACTATCTTTCATTTTAACTGCAGTTAAACTTTTCATTCCTTTTCAGACCTCTTCTCCACTTACTCCTTCCTTCCTTCCTTCCTTCCTTCCCAATACACTGGCTAGGAGTACTCTTCTGCAAATCAGAAACCCAATTAAAAGATTCACTGAAGGTGACTATTTCAATTCGGTGCAATCCTCACAAAGGAATCTTTGTAATTAATGTCTACTCTGTATATTCTGTCTGGCTGCAAACATGCTGAATCAGCACTCCTAGAAGTAGCCAGGTTACAGTGCACCATGAGTGACTATGTTAGGATATCTTGGAAAAGGAGGTGTATTAACTCAGACTCCTCTCTATGGCAATGCAAACGGGAAAAGGAGGTGTATTAACTCAGACTCATCTCTATGGCAATGCAACCATTTGACTTTGAACTGGCTTGAAGACCTGCAAGAGTAAGCTCATTACTGCCAACAACTTGTCACAGAGAGGTTATAGAGTAAGCTCATTACTGCCAACAACTTACCACAGAGAGGTTACCAGAGTTTGAGCACCTTTGCTTCCATTCTTAAGCCACTTTCCTGTATGATTCCTTAAGAACTTGCAAGTTCAGCAGTAAAAGTAATGTTCAGAGTTGCAGTGGTGTGGCACCTGTTACCTGATAGTCTCAGCTCTAAGGCATCCTCTATCCGTATCTGTTTGCATAGAGAGAGCAAATGGTGCCACATTAGGTTCTTTCTAATGAGATTCTATTAGCAAGGTGGAGTCTTTCCTTCATGGAATGAGATTCCATTAGGGCCACATACTGATTCTTTCGGAGAGATAGCACTAAAACATACAATTCTCACCTTTACAGAACAGCTTACACAAAACTGCTCAAACCCTCAATTCCTTAAGATTTCTGAAAAGTTATACATATATTTTGTAACTGCAGGTTTTATGGGAGAAGTTAAGATTTTACTTTTATCTAGCACCTCTGCTTTGTTTTTTATGTGGGAGGTTTCCAGCCATTTGAAATTCAGGCAGCTATCAGCAATGTCTGAAACATATTTTAGAAATCAACTCTTTGCCATTACATGGGAGAAAAACAACAAAAAACCCCAGACATCCTGATGTCTCTTTTGGTGGTAAAGACTGACCATATGGTCATGAGGATGAAGAGAACTTTCAAGAAGGTACTCTTTAACTCAGAGGTAACTAGAGGCATGAAGGGTCAGTGAACGGACAAATACCAGCAAGTCAGAGAACACTGTAAGAAAAAAATAGACTCTGTTTTTCACCCAAGAATTGTATGTTCAAACTGGAATTGAATTTAGAAAGTAAAAATAAATGGTAGAGAGGGGAGGGAGGTGACAAAGCTATATTTTATATTAAATTTATCGAGTTATTTGGAGAACACTGTCAAAGCAAGATTGCTGCAGTTTCCCAGATCACTGTGGAAACTACAAATCTTTGTACAGGAGAAACAGCTAACACTAGCAACACAGTTATTTGACAAGAGCAGAGTTGACTTTAACTACTTCTTTTTGACCCTTGTAAACCTCATGCCAGCCTTGCACAAGGCGTTCACACCCAGTGTATGTAATCAGCTAAGCTGTAACTATTCCATTATAGCTATTTCTGCATAACTCCCTCATGTGGACACTCTATTCTGGAACAATTAATAAGAGTAATTATTTCAAAACGAAGTCAGTTTTATTCCAGAGCACAACGCCCACATGGGGGAGTTACACTGAAGCAAAGCTGTTTCTGCTGTAGCAATGCTGATCAATTCCTCATGTAAACAAACCCTATGACTCTGATACTAAATTACTTTAATACAGATGTCTCTTGAGATTAAACTTCTGGAGTCCAAGAGAATTAATCTTCCAAACATAAGTGTATCACTTCAAAAAATTGACCCTAAAAGAACACAGAAACACATTAATTCACTGTTTTATCCATCATAACTCAAACTCTAGGCTGTGTGCAATGTAATAGAAATAACTCTAGTATTAAGCTGCTGTCTCTCTCACACACACACTGAGTTACAGCTCAGCTGATTACACACAGACACTTTGGAGTGTCTTTGCTGTTCCAGGTTACTAGGAAACTTGATGGGTGACAGGAAGAAAAGTCAAGAGGATAGGCAAATGCTACGTAAAGATATATGAAAAGTTCAGTAGTTGCTACACTTTACTATAGAAGTGCAAAGGCAAAAATTTCATGCCATAACATGTTGCAGTCGTTCATGATTGTCATAAAATCCTAAGAATAATCTTGGAAGGAAATTGATCCTTGATCAAGAATTGATCCTTGTTCCTATACTTCTGCTCATTCTGTAGGATGAGGATGGGAAAGAAGTAAGAAGAACTGTCTCTTCTAGGGCTTGGCCAAAGGGTAAAAATCATTTTTCTCTCCAAAATCAGGACAGTACAACAACAGTCTCCTAATTCTTTTGATAGAAGCTTGCACCGTCATAGAAAGGATGAAGAGCAGGCTCTGGGACTGTGAGTCCCATGTGCAAAAATGGCATGAAGAAGAGTTTCTCTGAAGCTCATTTCATATGTTAGGCTCCCTCTGAAGTCCTCATGAGTCCAGAAAGAGAATAACCTTTGGTTTTCCCTCAAAGGCAGGTTAGCTTTGCATTGTTTAGAGACCTGAATCATGCCAAAATGACAGCATTTAGCTTATGAGGAAAATAACCTATTGAGAATACTTTTTTTTAGCCACCACCCCACCCTACAAAAAGTTAAATAATTAAGAGCTATTTTTTTTAATAAGCACATTCAAATGCACAAAGACCTTTCTGCCAACTTTCCCACCAGACTTCAACATCCTACCCACACCCACCTCAGCAGTACAGCTGTTCAAAAAGACTATAAACTTCTTCTTTAAGAATGAAAAATTTATTTTCTTTTACTCTCAAAAGTGATTTGGCTACTGAAGCTGAACTGGATTTGTAGCTAAGCAAAGAAAAAATGTTTTCCTTCTCCCCCTAGCCACAAAGAGTAGAAGTTTGGGAAAAACTGAGGCCTTATGAGATGACACTACAGCAGAGATATTTAGCCAAGGTATGTACAGCTGTCTGCAGTAGTCCATCTATAAAAGAAATTTAAATGACAGCTGCAACAAGCTCTCACGTGCAGGAAAATGGCATTCAGTTTAAAATCACATACAGTAAAACATCTGATGTAGCGATATATCATTTTCCTTTCTACAGAGCCATTCCATCAAATTCCTGTAGTTTTTCCTTGGTTTGAAGCAAAGATCACACTTATCCTTAGTAACAGTGCAGTGGCATAAAGGATATTTCATTTGCAGAAGATGCAGTAGTGCTGCAGGTAAGTCTCTTCTCTAACACTGAAGAAACTTTACATCCACAGGCACCAAGGGAAGATTTCACTACAGCCAAATGGCTTCATAAGAGATCATCACAAACAGGTTGTGAAATCAAGAGATTTATATGAAAACATTTGAAAAGTGTCCAAGGACTGTATATATTAAATCAACCTGATTTATTCAGCAAAGCTGTCAAAATTATTTATAGAGTGGAAGACGTATACAAAAATATTTGCTAAGACTTTCAGCCTTACATAACACGAATTTATACACACTTAAAAACAGCACACAGAACATGTCTACCCCAGTGGGTGCAGACTAACCCAACCTCATTCTGCTTGTACTCTGAACAGGCAGGATAGAAGCTGATCTCAGTCTGAAATCCATGCACCCTTCAAAAATTGTGCTGTGTCTATCATAAATTTTTTGCATTTTTTTGCCTCTCAAAAACAAACAAGCAAACAAAATAAACAACAAAAAAACCACAAAAACAATGAAAAACACTCACACACCTCAAATTCCAGAACAGTATAAAGCAAGCAATCTATAAAAAAAAAGAATATTATTTCTCATGTAATTTCCTACAGAAGCCTTTCACCACCTACATTTCTTGCTCATGGATGCATGCACAGAAATACTAAGTAAGCAACATTTTATCAGTACTTCTTATAAATCTCTCTGCAGCTCTCTGACTTCTGGTACTACTATTTGATAGACAACTTTCTACCTTGCCTCCCAGTAGGGCTGGCATAATGGCTGCAAAGAAAAATAGATCAGGTTGGATTTTAGGATTTAGGTTGGATATTAGGAAGAGATTTTTTACAGAGAGAGTAGTCAGGCATTGGAATGTGCTGCCCAGGGAGGTGGTGGATTCACCATCCCTGGAGGTTTTCAAGCTGAGACTGGATGTGGCACTTAGTGCCATGGTCTAGTAACCATGGTAGGGTTGGACTCAATGATCTTGGAGGTCTCTTCCAACCTGGTTGATTTTATGATTCTATGATCACCAGCTGAAAGTCTATTCTTATATGGGACCTTTAGGTCCTTCTTATTTGACTCTAAGTACAGAAATCTGCTTTTGGTCAGCATCATTATGTGTTTTGACATACTAACCTGAAGAATATTGCTGGCACATTTTGGATCATACAGAAAAAGCACATGAGACAACACATTTCTGACATGCCTCAGACACATGCTATCAGCCTCAGACAGACAGCATGCATCTATGAAAGTTTCTGCTCACAGAGATTCTATTTGGCTTCATGTGGGTAAAGGAATTACAACAATCGCAATATAAGGAGTGACAATTTCCTGATTTGCTATCTTAATTCTAAGCATAATTACAGTGAGTCCTGGTGCAACTCATTTCATGTCTTTCCTTTTTCCAAAATGTGTTCACTCATTTTGGTGATCCCACTTTGAGACATATTAGTCCCCATATGTTCAGTTCCACCAAGAGAAAGAGCATGACTCCTCAAAGGGCAGGCACTCAATGCTTTGGAATACAAGGCTATGTAAAATGGCTTGTTTTGAGACCCAAACATAAGGGTTGCCATAATGCAAATAATTCTGAAATTTTGAGACTAATAAGCATGAGGTGTTCATCACTGTTAATACTGACTTTAACTGGAGATGTTATTCCTCAGTGTTTCTGAATATCAGTCTGAAAAGTCTGGAACTGAACAGATTGAACAGGTAGTGTCTCTTTGATGTGGTTTTCCATACCAGTGAAACTGGGTTAATAATCTTTACATAATGAGTTTTAATTGTCTTAAATCGGAATTAAGATTTTGTGGCATTCTCAAAAGATTTTGCTACTTGTACAAATTACATAAAACAATTTTAAAACCCCCACACTCCATTTTGTACTGTTCATAAGGTAGTTCATAAAATCAAAGTTTATGTTAATTGGCAAATAGTTTCAGCCTCAGCTCAAGAGAAACAGTAACAAAGATCTTCAGGGATTATTAATATGTTTGCAAGCTGCTTGAATAACTCACAGATTGAATGGACACTTTTTTCACAAAAAAAGGAAATAAAACAGGAATACACCCCAATTGTTTCCCATTACCTTCAACTTGAGACTCCAGATGGTTCTACATAGATATTTAGACTCTTTTAACCCCTGTAACGTTGAACCCTTGTGTAGGAAAGTAAGGATGCTGAGGTAAAGTTGACTTCTTCCTTATTGGGGACTTTGTAATCAAAGTTACCAACCTTCTCAAAGTGTTTAAAATAGGTTAGATATCCTACAAGCAATGCAATGAAAATCCAGATGTCATAGAGAAAGTAAAAGGATCAGAGTAGCAATTTCATCCCTTAGAGATGTCAACCTAAGACTGCTAAGGGTGCCAACCTAAGTGTAGCTAATGATTTTAACTGCTCGTTTCAAATATCAAATATTGAATATATATTTTATATAT
>NW_008657382.1:0-792 GCF_000695815.1 Acanthisitta chloris | reverse complement strand
TGACCAACTGATGGTCAACAATTGGACATGCTGTCCTTGGAGGTCTAGTTGACCAACTGATGGTCAACAGTTGGACCTGTTGACCTTGGAGGAATTTCCTAGGTCCAACTGACCAGTGAATGGTCAACAATTGGACCTGATGACCTTGGAGGTGTTTCCTAGGTCCAATTGACCATCTGATGGCCAATGGTTGGACCTGATGACCTTGGAGGTCCTAGCTGACCAGTCAATGGTCAACAGTTGGACCTGTTGACCCATGAGGTGCTTCCCACGCCTAGTTGACCAGTTGATAGTCAACAATTGGACCCGTTGACCTTGGAGGTCTAGTTGACCAGTCAATGGTCAACAGTTGGACCTGTTGACCTTGGAGGTGTTTCCCAGGTTCAACTGACCATCTGATGGTCAATGGTTGGACCTGTTGACCTTGGAGGTCTAGTTGACCAGTTGATGGTCAACAATTGTACCCGTTGACCCCTGAGGTGTTTCCCAGGCCCAATTGACCAACTAATGGTCAACAATTGGACCTGTTGACCTTGGAGGTCTAGTTGACCATCTGATGGTCAACGGTTGGACCCGTTGACCCCTGAGGTGTTTCCCACCTCGACGGCCGTTACTCACCGACTCCTTCTTGGGTTCCCTGTCCAGGTCGAGCCGGAGCAGAGAGTGGTTGACCTTCAGGGCCAAGGACAAGGCCATGAGACCTCCAGTCTTGATCTCGTTCTCCCTCAGGTCGAGCCGGAGCAGTCGAGGACTCTCCGCGATGAACTCGGCCACGGCCACAGCCCCTGGGGG
>NW_008657381.1:0-11784 GCF_000695815.1 Acanthisitta chloris | reverse complement strand
CCACAGCCTGGAAACTGCCGCGCCCTGCGGGAGATCGCTCCTCGCTTCCCGTCTGTGCCTTCCCGCATTGCCCGTGTTAAGGTGCTGGGACGGGCAGGGCCTGCAGCTGCAGGGTCGGTGTGGCTGTGCCCTGCCCCAGCTCTGCTGCCTGGACCGTGTGCTGCCCCGAGAACAGCGTGGCACGGGCTGTCATAAAGGATAACTTAAGTGGCTTAATAGCGATTTTGGCGTATGATAAGCCACGGTGTTTAAGGAGAGACAGGACGTGGCGCTTAGTGCCGTGGTGTCCCTGAAATCGGGAGGAAGACTCCTTAACACTAATGTAGTATGAAGCACAACCATTATTTATCATGGTGTTGGATGCGTGGGGGATTCTCTGCCAAGCATGCGTAACCAGCACCAAAAACTCCAGTCGTTTATATATAAATCGTACATACTCAGTAATTTCCATCCATACAGATTAGTAATTTCCCTAGAATCATTACCCTAACCCCTCTATTATAATATTGCACATGCTCATTAAATCGAGGCCGTGGTCCCAGGGCACTGCTTTTGTGACCACCTACTAGCTTAGTTTGTGAACTTTGGCTGCCCTCCCTGTACTTTCAGTCCTTGTATTTCTGGATTTTTACCTAGGTCAGGTGTACCCATTGATCACATCTTTGTTCTGCTATCTTCTTGTTCCATCCACCCATCTTCTGGTTCCTGTCCAGTGAGCATGTCCTATACATCTTGTCTAGAATACAGAGTTCCCCATTTCTAGCCCAGGAAGCACATGTCCTATGCATCTGGTTTTAATTACTCCCCAAAACATACAATTCCCCCATTTCCAAGCCAGTGACCATGTCCTAAACACTTTGTTTTGATTGCCTAAAAGCACAATTCTCTAATACACTTCGGATTTTTTATTGTCTAAGAGTGCAATCCTTTATTTCTTGGTTAACCCTTTGGTATCAATTCTGCCCTGCCCCAGCTCTGCTGCCTGAACCGTGTGCTGCCCCAGAGAACATCTTGCAGCGGTTGACGTAAAAGATCACTTAGGTGGCTTAATAGTGATTTTGGGGTATGATAAGCTACAATATTTAAGGAGAGACTTGGACGTGGCACTTATTTCCATGGGCTGGTTGACGCGGTGGTATTAGGCTGTAGATTGGACATGATCTCAGAGGTCTTTTCCAGTCTGATTGATTGTGTGATTCTGTCTTGCTATAACTTGTGTGCAGTGGCAGTGTGCTCTCTGGAAAGATATCCATAAATACATATATGCCTTTATTGACAGCTCGTTCAGCACTTCATGAATTTCATTGCCTGCAAAGACGCTGCTGTATGTCATTTTTGTTCACTGCCTGCAAAGACACTGCCGTATGTCATCTTTGAATTCATAGGGCTTTGCCTTCTAAAATAAAGTGTTTATTGCACCTCTTTCATGCTAAATAAAACTTAATACAAAATACTTGCTTTTGATGGGTGGCTTGATTAATGTTTTTCCGTTATCTCTATAGTTTGACCTGTTTAAGATTCTAAAGCTTTCTCTGAGTTACCTTTTCTTTCTGCACCTTTTAATTTTCAAACACCCTTTAAAAATGTTGTATCTCTGTACCGCAATGAGAATACTGCCTGCAGTGATATAACAACCTTTTCTAGTGTTTTTGGCTACTCAAGTATTACATCCAAAGATTGATCAAAAACCCATTTCCCACTGAACCTGGTTGCTGCTGCTTAGTTGCTAAACTGTTGAAATGCTCAAGTTCTCGTTGCTTTCCAGGGTATCCCCTTTTTCTTCCTCCCATCCCACACACCAGCATGTGGCCTGTTTCTTTATTACAAACTATACAGTAGCTTGTATTAAAACAGACTGAATACGATGTAGGCTTAGTTAAGCAAGCTAGAGGATCCTGGCCTCATTTATTGCATTTATTGCTTTAATGTCATTTTCTGTAAATACTATCAATCAGGTACTTCACATCACTGATCCAAAAAATAGGGCCGGCTGGGTAGTCACAACTGTAAACTATAGTAGCAAAGCATTAGTTAATAGTTTTCTCATCACTGAATGTTAATTATCACTTGGTTAATCCATTTATCTTGTTCTGTTGCAAATGAGTGTTGGGGTCGGGTTTTTTCCTAAGTTAAAGCCTGTCAGATACCTAATTAAATTACATCCAAAAACTTGCCTTAAGCTACCAAATTTTATCATACCAAAGAATGAAATCAGATTTTTGGAATGCAAGGTTTCATTTCTTCTTGAAGGCTGAGGCTGAGTAAGCAATATTTAGATATTTTTGCATTCGGACAGTAAAAAGTGTACTGTGTTTAATTTTCTCTATGGAAGTGCAGCATTGGAGTATAAATATGGAAAGGAGGCCTAAAGCTGGTTTGACCGTTGCCTGCGGCTCCTCTGAGTTGACTACTCGCTACAGCCCAGCTACAGGCAGGGGAAATGCAAAGAACAGCAGTGGCCTCTGCTGGTCGTAGGATAGTTCTGGGCTAAAAAATGAAGATCGCTGGCCATTTCAGCAGTGAACTATAACCTTACTAGGATATGAGACAAGGTGACAGCTGTTCGTGTGGTTTTGGTGAGACCCCAGGGACTGGACTCAAAGAAATCAAACCAAAGCAGTATCTAGAAAAGCTTTGCATAAGCTCATTATTTTACATACTTTTTCTGATTCTGTTCTGACTTTGTTATCAGGATTATCTGTATTTGTTGAGGTCTTCTGCTTTTACGACAAAGAACTTTGAATCCTGAGTTTATTTTCAGTATTGAAAAGAACTGATATGTGCTTTACAGGAATGTAATGGGATTGTGTGTTGTGCTGTTTTGGGACAGGTGGCTGAAACTGACCAAAGGGTTATTCTATACCATATGAATTATGCCGAGTATATAAAGTGGGGAAAAAGTGTTTGTGAATGGACTTTATCTTTGAAACATATGAACCGACTATATATATGCATCGATAGCTGTAGAAGCAGTTTAATCACCATGGTTCATCTATAAGTCAAATGACTGATTGAAATGCTAGGGCTTGGACAATAGGCCCAAGCCAGAGTTGACTTATAGATGAATCCTGTACTTTTCGTGATCAATGTTCTTTTGTGCTAGTTAGCTAAACCACTGAAAGTAGATACATAGTAACCTAGATGCTAGCTGTTTTAATGCCACAATAGATGACTAAAAGACTCGTAACTTTTGCATAGGCGATGTAACTGTTTGCAAAGTATTTTAAGAAACTCCAAGACCATGCCACCGTTTGCAAGATATCTTAGGAAACTCCACCAACAGCGTCCTGGGCTCTGGCCAAGCCCCAGCCTCGGCTGGTCAGAGGGGAATACTGTCCAATGTTTTCCACATCAAGCCACAAAAATTCAGGTTATTTTTAGCTTGCTGATTCGGCCTATAAAAGCTGGACCCTCTTGCAGCAACTTTGGATGCTTCACCTATGAGTAGACATGCTGTGTAGAGATTCCCAATTGCTGGGAAAGGCTCTCCAAATCCTTGCTGCAACCAGGGCTCCCTGGGGACTGGATGGTGATAAAAAATTAGGGCAATTAGTAATGTATCCTTCTTAATCACTATTCTTTCTTGTGTGTAGTAATTATTAGGTGCATTACCTTGCCTGTTTTATTTGCTGCTTGTGCCGCTTGAAATAAGAGCTTAGTAGACTGACTGTATCAGTAAATACATTACTCATTTTTGTATTATCTTAAACACCAGTAGCAAAATAAGCCTATTCTTTTCATTGGTGTCTGTGCAAAAGTCTTTCATCATCTGTTCCAAATTTATGTGGTATATTTGTCCTTGCCTATCAGACTGCTGTAAGGGACCTTTAAGAAATGTTTGTTTCAACATTGCTTGGCCTTGTTGGCTAGTTGTGGGGCAAAGGCATAGTTGATTGCCTCAAAGCTTGCTGAGCCACAGGATGCCATGGAAATCCTCTAGCTGTGGAGGTGTTATTGTCTAAATGCCAAGTAAGGACCAACATTCCCTCCAGCTGTGAGATAAGGAGGCACCATTGTCCCCCACTTGCCAAGATAAGGATCAACATCCCTTCCAGCTGCAGAGTATGGTGTACACACCCACCAGTAAAGAAGAGATCTCTATGGACCATCAAAATGCTGCTGGACCTATGGTGATGACCACCCCTGTTTCTACATAACTACAGATTATCAGAATGCTGCTGTACCTATGGTGTTGTCTATCTCTGCTTTGGCATACCAAATCTTCCTTACTGCAACGTATCCCCCTTTCCTGTTTATTGCCTCTTCTCTTGCCCTTGTGTGACCAATAATGAAGTCTCACTCCCTAACAGTATTTGACTTCATTTGTGGCTTAATTCACATTGGGGGACTTGATAGAATACTCCTGAGTCTAATTGGACTGGGACAACTGCATCACTCATTCTGTACAAAACTAGCTCTGCATAAAAGTAGAAAAGACAAATTTTTTTCTTCAGAGTCTCAAGAAGCTTGTAAGACTGCAAGGCAAGTAGTTCATGAAGAGTGTATGGAATAGGTGTTGAAGAGCATATGAAAATTTTTAGTAATAAGGAGATTCAGTGGTATATCGTTTGCCTAACTTTACAGTCATTTTCAGTCTACTGAAACTGTATAATCTCTCTGTACTTTACCTTCTTTGTCCATGCGATTGTGCAATATTTTTCACCTGCACTTTGCAGCTCCTGGAAGAAAGGCACTACATGTATAGCTAAAACTTTTGCTTTACTTGTTAGTGACTCCATTGTCTGCATTTGCAGAAGTGGTGAGATTTCAAAATATTTGAGAATTGTTGTACTTGGTAAATAATAAAATGACCTATTACACACAAAATTTCTCTAAAGTCTTTGGCATTACTCTAGAGGTGCTACACAAGAAACTTCTGAGTTTGTGAGTGCCCTAACTTTGGAACATACTGTCTTGTCAGGTGGGAGCCTAGCAGACCATTACTCATGCCCTCCTGTCCATGCAAGGGAAACATGGGGCTGTTTTTCCGATAGAATCTGTAATGTAATACAGAGACTGCAAGACCATTAGCCTTTAACTCTTTCTATTATAAATTTTATCTGGTATTACTAATTTCTAGGAAGAAAAGCAGCTATATTGTCAGCCTTAAAATATGCAACATTAAAAGTCATGCATATTTTATCCCTACAGATGAAATACAGCAATAAAGAGAGTAAAGTTAACACCAGATCACAGAACAAATTGAGTTCTAGGTTTTACAACTAACTAGTAGTACCAGATGTGCTACTAAATTTTAAAGCAAGCTAATGAAATCCATTGAACCATTTCAGTAAAGCTAATTACTAAGTAGGGTACTATTTACAGTCACAGTTGTTAGACACTGTTTTACTGCTGCAAGATCCTATTTTCAGTAGCTTAAGGCTTTGTCACACTTGAACTCTTTGCACTAAAATTTCCACGCCAGCTGTCTAACTGCAATTGATTTGAATGGTCTGCTTCTTTCTGTCAGATTATGTATCAACCTTGTTAGTTTATTTTTCTTTAAGAAGGCACATACAATTATTTGCTGCACTCACCAGTGAAACTAGTGGTGGAAAATGTCACACTAGAATGAATTTTAAGTTGGGAGGAGTGCATTACTCCCTCCAATGAAACTTCAAATTTATCCTTTTTATATAGTTTCAAACAAATGATTATAATGTGCTCAAAATTTTATTATTTTTTAAAAAAATTTTAAGGAATTGGGCCATGCAACAGCTCTCTGTCCATGTTTTCCAAGCTGGGACAGCACAGTACTTTTGCTGGCTTAAAGCTGTAGATGTGTAGTACTCCAGGTTGGAAAATTCCTCCACAATTTGCTTAAAATTGCGACATTTATATAACACCATTTGAGTTCTTATATTTTGATTTTTGCATATCTGAATGCTTGTGAACTAAAACAAACGTAGTTCTAGTGAAGGCATTTTTTGTGTCCTGGTTTGACTTTAGGCAATGGCATTTTAAGGAAAAAAAATTGCAATTTTCCCAGCATGATGGAAAAGCTGATGCACCAAAGTAGTTCTGTGTTCAGCCAGAAGTGAGAGAAATAAAGGCCATTGCAATATCCTACACACACAGTATAGCCAGGCATCCATAGAAGGGTGTTTTGAGAGCATTTCATAGCACCATAGAATGGGTTAGGTTGGAAGGGACCTTAAAGATCATCTAGTTCCGACCCCTCTTCCATGGGCAGGGTCACCTTCTACTAGACCAGATTGCTCCAAACCCTATCCAACCTGGTCTTGAACACTGTATTTGCAAACTGTTGGCACAAAACAGTAAATATATTCAAGACTGACTTACAGCTGTTGCTAAAATAAAATAAGCTGTCCTGGGAAGAGCAACTTTATAGTTATAGGGCATAACACGGACTAGAACCTACGGTAATAGTAAAAGCTAGAATAGACCTGGTGCATATCTAGCATGTATGAAATTGTTAAAATTATATGCTGTGAGAACTACAGTTATGTATTTTGCATGAAGAGGTAGTTTTCCGACATTAACACGTTAATTTCCAAGAAAAAAAAATGTTTTCTGCTCTGCTAGTTTGGTTTGTTCATTTAAGAAAGGAAAGGTGCCTCCAGTTCTCTCCTGGTTGCCTTTTGTGTGGCTAAAGGACTTGGGTTTCCAACACTGTCAACAAGCTTGCTTCTAAATGTCTTATTCCAGTGGAAAATAGTATTTTGATGAAAAGCTAATACTCTATAAAAATCTAATGTTTACACTCATTACAAAAACCCCACACATTTAATGAGGATTGAAAAGGTAAATGAAAGTACTGTTAGCCACTTGAATAAATATCCTTAAAATTCTCATTGGCAGCCATAAGGCTACATGTGTATTTCAGTATTTTAAGAGAAAATTCAAGATAGTGAAGAAATATACTGTTGTACTATAGTATGTTTGGATAGTACAGCTGTATTGAAAATGAAATCTTAATGTACTTTGAAACCAGAACCACCAAACAAATAAGAACAACACTGAATCTAGCAGCTTCATTTGATGTATGCTACTGAACTTGGATATCTCATGTCTGTGTGGCTTTCACCTGCTGCTGACACTAACTCAAACTGGTCATCTAAAGGATAGAAACTACATTTGTTGACAGTGTCAGAGTTCTAATTGAATTCCTATGAATTGCAACAGTAACCCTAACCTTAACCCTAATGGCTAACTCTGACCCTAAAATTAATTGGAAAAGTAACCCTGACCATAATCTTGAAAATAACCCTAGCTCTAAAAATAGCCCTAAAAATAAGTATAGATAGATAGAAAGCTGAACATGAGCCAGCAGTGTGCTCAGGTGGCCGAGAAGGCCAATGGCATCCTGGCCTGGATCAGGAACAGTGTGGTCAGCAGGACCAGGGAGGTGATTCTGCCCCTGTACTCGGCGCTGATGAGGCCACACCTTGAATACTGTGTGCAGTTCTGGGCCCCTCAGTTCAGGAGGGCTATTTAGGTGCTGGAGCGGGTCCAGAGAAGAGCAATGAGGCTGGTAAAGGGACTCGAGCACAAGTGCTATGGGGAGAGGCTGAGGGAGCTAGGGGTGTTTAGCCTGGAGAAGAGGAGGCTCAAGGGAAACCTTATCACCCTCTACAACTACCTGAAAGGAGGTTGTAGTCAGGTGGGGGTTGGTCTCTTCTCCCAGGCAACCAGCAGTAGGACAAGAGGACATAGACTCAAGCTCTGCCAGGGGAGGTTTAGATTGGCTATTAGGAAGAGATATTTTACAGAGAGAGTTATCAGGCGTTGGAATGGGCTGCCCGGGGAGGTGGTGGATTCACCATCCCTGCAGGTTTTCAAAACGAGACTGGATGTGGCACTTAGTGCCATGGTCTAGTAATGATGGTAGGGTTTGACTCGATGATCTTTGAGGTCTCTTCCAATCAGGCTGGTTCTATGATTCTATGATTCTATAGGATGTGCTCACTGGGCAGGAACCAGAAAATGGGTGGATGGCACAAGAAGATAGGAGAACAAAGATGTGATTGATGTGTATACCTGTCTTAGGTAAAAGCTCAAAAATAAAAGGACTAAAAGTACAGGGAGGGCAGCCAGAATTCACAAACTAAGCTGCTAGGTGGTCACAAAAGCAGTGCCCTGGGACTCACCAAGACCACTGCCTCGATTTAATGAGCTTGTGCAATGTTATACTGAAGGGAGGGGGCAGGGTAAGGATTTAAGGGAAATAATTAATCTGTATGTATGGAAATTATTGAGTGTGTATGATTTATGTATAAAAGACTGGAATTTTTGGAGCTAGGTATGCATACTTGATGGACCATCCGCCATGCATCCGGTACCACAATAAATAATGGTTGGGCTTCATACTAAATTGGTGTTAAGGAGTTTTCCTCCCAATTTCAGTGACACCTATGTGAACAGTATGTGCAACCCTAGTCAGAATGGCAGAGTTCTGGGGTGTACGTGGTGATACAGCCAACTTCCGGTGTGTTCCCACTCAATGTTGTTAACTTCCAGGGTTGATGCCATCAATATGGCTGACTTTTGGTCCAGCAGCACTCAATATGGCTGACTTCTGGTTTTTGAGACACTCAACATGGCCGCTATACAAGTTCCGGTCATAGAGACAACTGGGTAGACGAGTTCTCCTGGGAATCGGGTTTTTAACTTTTTTTCTGCTGGATGATTTTTAGTTTCCTGGGTTTTTAGTCCTTTTTGTGGTTTTGCGCAGTTTTTTAAATTTTGTGGAGCCGCTAAGTGTTAAGTGGTGGCAGAAGAAAAACATTTTTAACTAATTTGCATAATTTATTGTTTGTTCGCATAATTATTTTTTAATTATTCAGTGATTTATGCTGCAGGTCTGGGTAATGGGTTGGGAACATCAATGCATGTGGTAGAGGCTGATATCTGAGTTGTATTAGTTCCATCTGGCATGATGATTAAGGGCTGTATAGATATAAAAAAAGAGAAGAAAAATAATAAGAGCAGTGCAGCAGCAGGGAATGGTTTGGACTCCGGGAGGAAACTTTTCTCCCAGAGACTAAGCCATTTTCTACTGCTGCCTTTTTTTTTTAAAGAAAGAAAGCCAAAATAGAAAAGCAAAAGGGAGAGGGGCAGATAGAAAAGAGAGAGGCAAAGAGAAAAGAACAAAACACAAAGAAAAAGCACACACTGAATAAAGTCAGGAGCCAAACAAGGAACAAACAAATCTTTATTACAATTTATTGAATGACTGCTTGGAATTACAAGTCCATGTACCTACTTGTGTACAGCTATTAAAATTTTACTCTCTTACCTGTCAAATCAAGTACAGATTGTACAATCAAGTACAGATTGTACAAATCAAGTACAATATAAAATCAAGAGCATCAAAAGCATTTTGCATCCAACAGCAGTCTATACACGTACAGGACTTTACAGTGGAATGCATCTTACAGACACAACGCAATGAAAATTCATATATAGAGCAATACAGTGCTACAAAATATTCACATACAGAGCTTTGCAAATCAAGTATGGTTCACATAAAGAGCAGTACAATTCACATACAGAGCAATACAATGCAAGTACAATTAACCCACACTGTCAGATCATAGAACCATAGAATTTTAGGGGTTGGAATGGACTTTACAGATCATTTAGTCCCCCATCCCCCTGCCATGCGCAGGGACACCTCCCCACCTGACCAGGTTGCTCAAGGCCTCATCCAACCTGGCTTTGCCAGGGTTGGGGTGTCCACTACTTTGCTGGGTAACCTGTTCAAGTGTCTCACCACCCTTAGAGTAAGAAATGGTTTCCTAATATCTAGCCTAAGTTTCCCCTCCTTCAATTTGAACCCATTACCCCTTGTCCTGTCACTGCAGTTCCTAATAAAGAGCCTGTCCTGGGTTGCAGTGTGGGGGTAGCCAATGGTATGTATTTTGTTGTCATCTCCACAAGCTGTTAAAGCAGGTGGGGCAGTGATCGTTATTGCCTTGTCCCCAATGGCTCCCTCAGGGGGCTGTCTCTGTTTAATGGGCTGTCAAGGACCCTTGCATGACCCACAGAATTACATGGTCCCATTATGAGATGGCTCACCCCAGGGGGTGAGGACCCAAGCATGCTCACAGGGATATAAACTGAGGTTTGGACCAGCACAGACGGTCCTTTACCTGATGGATTCCCAGAGGACAAGAGCTGCTGCTGGACCTTCAGGAGAGGACTGGATCTGCAGGATCACTGCTCCAACAAAGCCACCATTTAATCAGACTGCTACCAATGCCCTGGTTGACAGGGTGTCAGGTTACTTTCGGACTCTGTCAGTGGTTTTACTGGGGTTTTTTTGTACTGTTGCATTTGTTGTTTTGTTTTTCATATTAAATTGTACTTCTGACTCAGAGTCTCTCACCGGTTTGCTCTCAAACCAGCGCAAATTTTGACGCCCAACGTGGGGCACAATACTGACAAAAAGTTGAGAAAAAGTCAGAATTACAATTTTTTGTAGTGTGGATGCCTATTCGCTATGATGCTAAAAATGCTTACATGGGTCTTGTACCTAAGTCTCTATATTTTTCCACACCTGGGGGGAAACTACCTGCTGGCTGTAATACTCGTGTATAGACTGAGGTATGGTATGAGAACCGCTTTATTGGTATGTCTACTGCATGATAACCTCTGAAGTAATGAACATCATTTGGGGTATATACTCAATTTTATTTGCTGGTCCTAGTCTAGGCTTCTACTTTTGGAGCCTCATCAATGGTACCCAGCATCTAGGGGGAGGAGTAAGGAACGATTTTTTTGAGCCTTTCAGGACTGACACAGCAATTTTTGCAAATATGGCCCTCTGAACGTCAAGGAGGGCATAATCTTGTTGTTGGTTCTGTTTGTCACGGCCTGTACCACGTATACCATGCTTAAAGTCAGAATGCTTGGTGTGGCACATCATCCTCATAGGGAGGAAGAAACCACAGGCACCGTCAGCATCTCCCCACAAACTGTCACTGAACCAGAACAGCCTGAACGGGTAGCAGTTCCCCCGTTCAGATGAAGAAATCAAAGACCAAATCAGCCCGCACAGCGACGGACGAGGATGCAGCAGGACCTTCGTCCCCAACAGAAGAGGTCACCACTTACTCTCTATCCCTGGGTGACTGCATGAGCTACAGAGGGAATACACCCGCCAGACAGAGGAGCCCATTCTGTCCTGGCTGCTCCACATCTGGGACACTGCAGCCAACGACATCATGCTGGAAGGAAGTGAGGCCAGGCAACTGGGATCCCTGTCCCAGGATGTGGCCATTGACCAGGGGATCGGGAGAGCCCAAGAATCTCTCAGCTTCTGGCGGCGACTGCTAACGAGTGTAAGGGACAGATACCTTTGTAAAGAAGACCTCCAGATACACCAAAGAAACTAGAACACAATGGAACATGGCATCCGATGCCTGACGGAATTGGCTGTGCTGGAGATCATTTTCTCAGAAGATGAGAGATTTCCTAAGAACCCAGATGGTGTCCAGTGCACGTCACAGATGTGGTTGAGATTCTGTGGCTGAGATTCGTACGCCTTGGACCAGAGAGATACGGCCGTTACCTGGCAACACTGCAATGGAGGGAAGGCCAGGACAAGGTAGGTGCCTTGATCAGCAAACTAAGAATTTATGAGGACACTGTCACCGCCCCGTTTCGCACCCATATCTCATCAATAGAAACAAGGTTGGCTGAACAAGTCCGGAGTTTGATCAAAGAGAGCCATCAGAAACTGAAAAACGAGTTTAAGGAGCTTAAGGAAGAAATCTACCACATCTTGCCAGAACCAACAAGAGTCTCTGCCATCAGGAA
>NW_008657380.1:52824-60583 GCF_000695815.1 Acanthisitta chloris | reverse complement strand
GTCCCTCCCGAGTCCCTTTGTCCCTCACGAGTCCTCATGTCCCTCCCGAGTCCTCATGTCCCTCCCGCCGCGGCCTACACCGTTACCCGGCGGCGCCATCGCTGCCCACACGTTCCCGCCCAGAGAGGAGAGCTCCGCCCCGAGCTCCGGCACAGATCCGCCCTCGGTGAGAAATTGTCCCTCGTTTAGAGGGTGAAGGTTGTATTTCTCAGGTTATCCCCTGGGAGTGAAAGTGAAAGTGGTGGATGGAAAAGGAGTGGGTGAAATGGTCGGCGGGGGTGGGTGTGTAGGTGGTGTAAGCTACGCTGGGGTCAGGAGGGAAGTTTGGGAGTCTGTTAGAGGTATCTAAAGGAGTGTGGGCAGCTGGTTAAAGGGAGGGGATTCTCCAGCTCTGCTCTGCTCTCATCTGGAATACTGCGTGCAGTTCTGGTGGCTGCAGCATAAGGAGGATGTGGAACTGTTGGAGCAAGTCCAGAGGAGACCACGAAGTTGATAAAAGGACTGAAGCATCTCCCCTATGAAGGTAGGCTGAGGGAGTTGGGGCTGTTCAGCCTCGAGAAGAGAAGACTGCATAGAAACCTCATAGCACCTTCCAGTATCTGAAGGGGCTACAGGGGAGCCAGAGAGGGACTCTTTGTTAGGAACTGCAGGGACAGGACAAGGGGCAATGGGTACAAAATGAAGGAGGGAAAATTTAGGCCAGATACTAGGAAAAGGTTTTTTCCTATGAGGGTGGTGACACACTGGCACAGGTTGCGCAGGGAGGTAGTGAATGCCCCAACCCTGGCAGTGTTGGATGAAACCTTGAGCAACCTGATGTGTGGGATGAAACCTTGAGCAACCTGATCTAGTGGGGAGGTGTCCCTGCCCATGGCAGGAGAGGTTAGGACTCAATAATATGTCAGGTCCATTCCAACCCCTAAAATTCTATGATGCACCACCCAGCAAAACAGAATTGAGAGGACAAACAGCAGTGTGTGGGATAATCAGAATAAGAAATCCTTTATAAACTGAACTTGTGCCCAGATATAGGAGATGGAAATAATAAGCTTTGGCAGGTGAAATGTGGAGATGTCTTCCCTCCTTCAGGTGCCTGGGCCTCAGCTCTGTATAGCAACAATAAAGCCTTCTGTCAGCCAAGAGTGTGAGTTGCTGCTTAATAATGGCTTCTGCATTTTCCCTGGAAAATCTTTAGGGGACTGAAAATGAGTTAAAAGCCATTAGTGTAAGTGATTCTTGGATGCTAAATATTTACTCTTGAATTTTCTTTTGAGTGGTTACAAACCCTTTGAGTCCAATGTGATCCAGGAATTTTTATAATCAAGTGTCACTTTGGTCAATGATGATTCAAGTATATACATATTAAAAATTCAGCTTTATGTTTAAATAATGCATATGTCTAATTCGGCTTCAGAAGAAATACAGACAGCCCACGAAACAACTGGAAAGTAGTCCAGTTGTAGAGGTCATGCTCCAGTTTTGAATGCCAGGAGACACTGTTGGGGAACAGACCTTGCCTCTCAGCAAACCATTGCAGTGGTCAGCCTGAGCTCCTGCTGCAAAAACATGTCCCAAAACACCAGTGTAAGATGTGGTATACTGCAAACCCACACTCTTTAAAAGCCTGGCAACAGAAGTGGAATATACTAAACAGAAGCAAAAGTTAGATACTCCTAAGAGAGTGCTTAGTTTTACCCCTTTGACACGTGATTTGCATATATTACAGAGATGGGCAATGCTCTGAGAAGCATTCAATATGAGATTTTAGGGTGTGTATTTCCTTGCTTGTCTTTTGGGCAGCTTCCAACCTTTTTGTCATGCCACATGACACTATGAAAATTTCCTCTGGCAGAAATACGGGTTAAAAAGTTCACTGTCTCCTCAGTTGCTTTGTGGTGACAGATCTTTGTACCGCAGCTCAGCACGTCCTTGTGTGTGCTGATGCAGTTGTTTGTGCAACTGCTGTAAAGTAGGTCAGTGGGGAAAAAAAAGCTGAAGATTTGAAGGTGTTTTTGAAAAGGATCATTTCACATATCCCATCTACTTTGCAGATTCACAATCAGATTGAGCCAGTTTGTCTGTGTGGTGCTGTGAAAAGTCACTCCCAAATTCCACCCTGTGCCATCCTGCTATTTCCATCCTTTTCCTTGTGCAGGTGCCAGCCATCAAACACAATTGTTGCATACAGGTCGGTTTTCAGTGGAAACATGTCTCTGATGCAGTTCATCTGCAGGGGAATGGTCTGCAGAGCTGCAGGAGCAGTAGCAGGAAGAGAGGGCAGCAGCTGCTCAGCCTCAGACTGTCTTTAATCTGCTTGAGAAAACAGAGTTGTACCAACAACTGAATGAGCACAACTGAGGCAAAATACAGTCCAGAGGGTGAAGGGAAGAGAACTGAGTGGTTAAAGGTAGCATTCATCAAACCAGGTCATCCAACAAAGGACTATCAACACAGAACTTCAGCCTTAATCTGTTTTGCAAAGATAATCTCAGGTCCCTTTGCTTGGTTTAGTTTCAGTGAGGACAGTACACTGCACAGTGCTGGGAGTCCTGGTGCGTGTCCCTATCCTGAGGCTGACACACACCTGCAGTTACAAAGATTTCTGAACTGTTGCTTTCAGAAGCTTTAATACCTGGTGTGTTTGCAGGAAACATTCAAGGATTTGCATTGAGAATGCCCTTAAGCTTCAAGAGTGCTTTTTCTTTCTCTTACAGAGAGTTGTTCTTATTTTTTACTAAATTAGGCTGTCAAAATACTGTTCCCTTTCATACATTTAGAGCAATATCAGGAGCAGCTTAGAGTTGCAGAGCAATGGAGCAAAGCAGGGAAGAACTCAAAGGTGCCATCATTCCCATGTGTGAGAAACCTGACCTTAACACTGTTGGGAATTAGTCCTACTTAAACATCAGGTGCAGGCATGGTGTCACTCACACAAACATCTATCATCATAGTGAGAATCCTGGTTTCTGAAGGTGGCTGTAAGTGGTGATTCAGTGCAGCTAACATCTTCCTAATTGCAACAAGATTAAATCCAAATTAATATCCTTAGGAAAAAAAATTAAAATCATTGACTCAGATCAAATTCTGGTATTTCAAGTATATTTGAGGGTATTTTCAAACTACTGCTTCCCCCAGCTCCACCCACACACAGCTAAACTCTCACAGAACTTTTAAAATCAGGTAGTATTTGAAGAAAACAAAACCATCTTGCTATTCTGATTTATTTTTTTCCAGTGCCAAGGACCTGGTTCACCAGTTTGTTACTCTGCTTGCACACCCTTACTCACCTTATGCACGAGTAAGGTCAAACACAGGGGTTTAGCCCACTCTTTCACCTTTCAGAGGGGTGTTTCAGATACCTCCATAGTGTTAATTACAAAAATATGCCTTTCATTCCCATATTATCTGCCTTTATTCCTGAGGATGCAGTTCCCAATGGGCTATTAACATAAGTAAGCCTTACTTAAACAAGAACAGTGGGATTACTCATGTTACTAAAGAACAGGCGTATTTCAGAGGATTATATTTGAGGGAAGTATTCACAGCTCCATGCAGAAGTCTGAAGGAGAAAACAGATTAATTTGATTTCAGAGCACAGCTCTTGGCACTCCGTTCTGTAAGGTTACTTACCACTTTTGCTGTTTTGCTGCAGCTGGATTCTTGCCCTATTTTGGACAGCTACGTTACGCTACTTGCATTGTATTTTCAGAATTTCCTCTGTGCTTAAGAATTACTATTTCTATTCTATTTCTATTTAATAATTTACTAGCCCCACAACTTAGGGGGCCTTTTTTTTTGTTTTGTAATCCAAATACAAATGATCTGTTCCATTTAAGTCAAATTATGATCTTAACATTTTTCTTGCAGGATCAAAATATTACCAGAAACCAAAAGAAAACTGAATGTTTCAAGATCAATTCTACACACACTCCTAATGCAAAAATAGCCTGTTAAAGGTGCACAGCTCAGAGGAATACCAACAAATTTATTCTACTTACTTACCATGTATTTTGGACTTCACGACTTTAAAAAAAGCCCAAAGTCTCCATCACAGTGAAAACAAACACATTAGCGTGAACTGAATATAACCTTTTGCATCACTTTAGAGAATCTGTGTTGATGAAAAAGTGTATAAATGCCTAGAAGGGCTGAAACACAGGTATGAGAGGACTGGGAATTCAGTAGGTGGTGTAGTCTTGCAGCTTATCCATACTGCTGCACAAGGTAAACTGTGTCAACTGCTTTCAATTAGTTACAGGTTTGTGCCTGTAAATAGCTGATATTTATTTCATGTGATTATGAAATTTTGCAGCATTTTTAAAACCTTCAGTATGCAACTTTCAAGCATCCACATCAAATTCACTGAAGAGAGGGGAAGAACCACTGCAGGCTTGTCAGCTGCTCCATGGCAGCATGGGAACTGGTGAAAAAGGCTGGATCATGTGCAGCTGAATGTGTGCACCCAGGAAAACCTGCTCAACATTGACTTCAGAGAGTTAGAAAATGTTTTGCTGTGAATGTGCATGAGAATCTCAGCTTCTTTCTACCTGTTAGTGCAGCCAAGTGCAGTCTGAGCTGCACTGCCCCTGCCCAGGGCAGGACAACATCTGCCCTGGATCAGTCTGGACTGGTTATGGAAACAGGCTTCTGAAGGTACTTCTTGCTGGCAGAGCTTCTTGCCTGAGTTGCCAGACATCTACAAGCTGAGGGGCTAGATCAAGCCTTTTATGAAGGTTAACTGTGCCCCAGCCAAAACCAGCACATCCATCCAACAGACAGTGCCTCAAAAATCAGTTGAGGTTGCAGGGCTCAGTGAAGGAGAACTGAAAAGTCTTGGTGATAGAGTAGATGTGAGGGTGATGGCAAGGCAGGCAGGAGCAGTAACCTCACAGGCAATGAGGCAATCCTGCCATATCCAAAAGAGAAGAACAGGTCTGGTAATGCTACCAGGTTCAGCCCACAATGCATTGGATCCACAACCACAAGATTGTAGATTAGGAAAAGTGTACATACAACACAGCTCAAGCAAGGAGCAAGGATAAGGGCCTGAGCTAAATGTTAATGGGTGGGAGGTGCAGGGGTAGAGATCTGATATTTAGCTGCTGAGGGCAATTGGAACCTAAGGGTGTTCTTAGGGCCTTACCAGTAGACAGACTAGCTTGGTGACACAGACACAAGCAGCTGAGGGGAACTGCCAGAGCACAAGCTGTAGGCATACTTTTTCTGCCTGTGCACTATAAATAGGATTACACTCACCCTGGCAAGCATATCTTTTTGTGTTAAACACAGCTTGAGGTCTGTAAAAATGTGTCCAATAAGGAGGATTGTGGAAAGGTTTGGCCATCTTGGAAAGGTCAACAATGAGAAGTACAGACATAGCCAAGTAGCACAGCCATCTGCACCCTGGTAATGCAGTCACAGCACCACGGGGCAGAGAAAAGGGACATGCACAGGTCATATGATGTGTGAGTGGCACTGGAGAGCTTCCAGCAGTGCCTCTGGCTGTCAGGCATGACTCCGTTCCAGGCAGCGAGCAGCCTCTATTAATATCACTTTCTTTCTCTGAACAGCAAACCTTGTAAGATAATTTCTTTTGCAAGGGCAGAAGGAATCATTCTGTGTAAAATACCTTGAAAGACCAGTGCCCTAATTGGCTTTCTCTAATTTACACATACAAACAGTCCTGCATGTTTTCAACAATCTGTGGAAAAGCATGTTTTATATGCAATTCTCTTTCCTTTAAAGGACTTTGAAACTGCACAGTTCATTCAGTTTGTTTTAAAGTCTAACCTGCTAGGTTTCAAAACTTTGTGGAAACTGCTTATGATAACAGACATAGCAGTGATATTTTCCCTACCCTTTCTACAGGCAGTCACCATCTCCCCTTTGAGCAATGCTGTCCCCTCCCATGTGTTCAATTCATTCTAGGTAGACGAATAGAAATGGAGAGGTGAGCAGGAAGCTGATGAGGTAAGGAGCAAGGACACAGCAGCAAGGATTTAAGTCTCAGACATGAGCTAGAAAACAAGGAACCACTTCCAGAAATATGAACCCTTCGAGAGGGAAATATTAACTGTGAATAAAGAAAATTGATTTCAAATCAAAATATCGAATGAAAGAAGTGTGCAAGTCATACAACGATATGAACTTAGTAGACAGAAAAGAACCCTAATGCTGAAAAACTTGCGTATCTTAAGACATGAAGAAATACTTCGAAGTGGTGTTGGTTCTAAATCTTGCCCAAGCATCAGGAATTAAATTGTGAGGAAGAAGCAGCTTCTTGCATCTGCAAGCAGCAGCAACACTATGAGCAAGAGACACTGACAGGGAACACTGCTCTAGGGCAGAATCCTTCTTTAGTTATCAGTAATCTACATTTACATTTTAAAAAACAATGCCCAGAGTGTACTTTGCCGCCCTAAAGGCCTAATATTTCCACCCTGTCTGTTATTTATACCAGTCAGGTCTTACACTTTGGCAAGATTTCAACATGGAAGTGAAAAGTTACTTCTGTAGCCTATAGTCTACAGTCATTCCCTTTGATTATTTTTTTCCCCTTGACATCTCTTTTTTGCCTTATCAAACTATAAGACTTACTTTTGGGCCTTAACACTTGTAAAACCTAAAATTTATTAAGTAATCTAAGTTCTGCTGACAAGTCTCTATTAGCATGTCAGGAAAGTGTAGGGCTGATCATAAATGAATGTTTTCAGTTTTTCATGCAGAAATAAAAATTAAAAAGCCAGTTATTAATTTTCAATGGAAGAAAGAGTTTAGCACAAGCATAATAAAGATATTTAATTTGGAGTGCTATTGGGGCCAGCCTTCTCAAGTGTAGACAGCTGATAGAAATGTATTGATTAAGGAGAAGAAGGAAAAGTGTTAAAAATGTGTTGCAGAGGAGGGGCAGTTTGTGTAAAGCTTACATTTGTCTTTTTGCCACAAGCATAATTTCAGCTTCTTACAAGTGTGTATGCAACAATCTTCAAATGAAAAATGGGGGGAAATTATATATAATACAAAGGCTGAGGAATGTATTGATACTTGTACATTTTGATTTACTTAGCAAAATACTGACATTTCAACCCCTTCTTCCACAAGTTATTTGAGATAATGGACAGTTCTATCCGAGTGGCAAAAGTGTTTGCTGGTTGGTACAGGTGCTTGCCAGCTTGCTGTGGCACATCAGGCCTTGTCACCTTCCATTAGCAAATAACAAAGCTAAAAGTTAGAACTGATGTGAGTGCTGTCCCTGGAGGATGCACAAACAGCAGTATGACTGGTAGTCAGCAGCAGCACAATATTAAGTTCTGTGCCTTTGGTTTAATGACAATGGCAGTGAATAGGACTTCAGGGATGTAGTGTCCGACAGCATTGTGTCCACCACACATATTCATCACAGTCACCTGGGCACCCACTAAACACTACTGGATGTCTGATTTTCATTTAAATAGGTTTGCTAAAGAGTTTGCTAAAACCATGACTGGAGTTAAGAGATCACAGGAGGTAAGATTTTCTGCCTCTTGGATTGCCTGCATTTTGCAAGCATACTTCAGAAAGCTGACATCATGTCCATATGAATAAAATAGGATTATTAGTTCTGACAGGTTAAGTGTAAACAGATAATCAGGGAAACCAAAAAGACTTTAAGAAACAGTTTGCAACAGATAAAAGAATAAAGAGTAAATCTTTTTTTCAAGCATATCCAATAGCCTGCTGGAGAATTTACAGATGCAGTAGGTCCTACGAGAGGAATACA